>NW_009725860.1:63307-101782 GCF_000703405.1 Apaloderma vittatum | reverse complement strand
GTGAGAGATGGTGTCAAATGCTTTACTGAAAATCAGGTAAACCATGTCCACTCATTGCTGCTATCTTGTGCAGAGATTTCTATATACTCTTGATTTACACTCCTTTAGTGTTCCCTCTGTAAATAGTGTTAAAAGGAAGTTTTTGGTTCCTATTGTATCTTCTCTCACCTGTATAATTGCCGTCAGACAACCAAATATGCCTTTTCATGGAAGAAAGCAGGGATAGAACTTCTGTTAGCCCTTGTTCCTCTCAGTATTGCACCACACTGACCACGTAAACTCCAAACTCTGACTTCTCCGAAGTTGGGGAATGTTGCTGCAACAGTGCACAGGAGCAGAGCGCACTACCCTGCAGTGCTGCACTGCTGAGGTGGCTGCCCAGGGACGTGACAGGGTTAATACCCAGTCTGGGAATGCAGGGGGTGCTTTAGTTCTCCTTTCTGTATTGACACTGCATCCAGCTCAGGGCTACACAGTGTTCTTCCAGATGTCTGGGGTGATAGATTTATCAGACTTTATGATGAGTTTAAGATGTTATTAATATACAGGATTTACCTGATGCATTTGCTTTCAAAAGCATTGAGAGGTTTGTGTGAGATTTTCCTAGATCTGTCTGTCAGCTCTGCATATTGGAACAGAAACTGCATTTGAGACCAGAATTTATACTTTACAGCTTTAAACTACATTTTTTTGGTATCCTATGCCTGTTAAATCTGGTGATTGCAACAGCTGCTTTACCAACTTGTGATTTCAGTTTTGTTTTTTTTATGCATATGAATTTACTCCCTTCTTGTTCTCCTTTGCTTTGAAAAAAACCTACTTCTTAGCTTGACTTCTGATAACTCCACTTTTAATTGCACATGCGTTTCTCGGGGAACCAGATGATCTTCTGATCTTTGTATACCTGTAGGTTTAGCTTCCATTACATAAATTTTTTTACTTTCTTTGAAACTACATGATGCCTAGGTTATTGCATCCATGAACTCTCCTCTAAAAATAAATTAGTAGCAGTGCCGGACGGAAGAAGTGAGTTCATAGTTGTTTTAAACCACTTATGTCTAGATTCACTTTTAACTGCTTGTTTCGGTAAAACTGTAATAATTGTACTTAAGGGGGGGAAATTGACAGTACCTTTTGGTTGCAGTCCTTTCTTCCCCAATAATATTTGAATTTGTGACATGCATTGTATTATCAGTAGTTAGCAGTCTTTTGTTGCTCACACAGTCTCAGTTTGCCAGGCTTATAGTCCAAGTAAGCCTCTCATAAGAAGATCTCACGTAATTTAGAAAAAAAGTAGAGGAGTGAAATAGTCTTTCAAACCATTGCTCCTCAAGAATGCCTTTGCAGTTCATAGACCCTTACATTTCTGAGCGCATGATGGATTAAAGCCTGCCTACGTAATTTCAAGCTGCTGATCAATTCAGTGCTGTTGTACTTGCCAGGAGAGGTCTTTGAAAGATGAGGGAGGCCTGTGCCCGGTGACTTTCAGGGCTGGGTTATGGTGGGGGTTGTTCCTCGTTCTGTTTCTTCCTCTTTCGTAGGATCTGACAAAGCCCCGGGGTTACCTGTGGAACTAATCTCCTTCACTGGGGTCTGAGAAGTATTTTACTTCCTCAGGTACTGCAGTTGCTTAACTCGGCTTTATTTCGTACTTAAACTGTAAAGGCCATTTTTCTGGAGACGCCTCTCCTTTGGTGCTTTGAAGTGTTTGGTGACTTGTTGGTCTTCTCTCAAGCTTTAGAAGAGTCCCCTGTAAGGTTTTCTCTTGCTTTTTTGCTGTGTCTCCTTTATTTGTGAGAAGTTCTGACGCTCGTGCTGGGTGGTTTTAATCTTTTTGTCTAGGCTAACAATTGCTGTAGGGCTTTGTCTCCCTAGCACCTGTGCTACCTATTGAGCTCTATTTCTTTCTGTTGTTCTGTTGGCTTTCCTGTTCATCCTTAACAGGTCCCTCTGGCTGATGTAAACTTGCCCGTTAGAACAGCATTGAGTTGATAAAACATCTTCCTATCACCTATTTCAGTAGAAATCGCTTTATCTTTTCCTTTATACAAATATTTTTCTACTTCTTAGTGGGGAGCAGGAGTTTGCAGTATCTTGATTCCTTTTTTTGTGCAGTTCTGTTTCTGCAGTTATTGTGCTATCTTTGATAGTTTTGGACAGCATGACCATTGCATGACAGCTAGACAGATCTGTGTCCTCTCTGGATTCCTTCTGCAATTGCTGCTGAAACATACCTTAGCTTTTTGCAGTAGTTTTTGTTAGTGGGCTACAAATTTCTTTAAGTTTGAACCATAAGTGGATTTTTTGGAGGAGAATTTCCGTTACTCCTGTTGTCAGTCACTATATGTCCTCTGGCATCTTAAAGTGTTTAATTTTCTCTCAGTATGTAGACAAGCAGTCTGGTTCCAGGTGACTCCCTTTGATGAAGTCCAAGGTAGTATATTGTATTTATCTATATGAGAGCAGTGCTGTGTTAAGCAAAAGTTTCTGTAGCAATCATGGTTTTACCAATTTGTTAGCATTCTAACATGACAAGCTGGCATCTTGCTGTTTCATTCTTCTTAAAAATTTGTTTTTGAAGAGTTTTTACATTAAAAGGTATTTAAGAACCATTGTCCAATAACAGATAACTGTAGGCTGGGTTTTTGTTCTCTTCATGGTTAGCTGTCTTGCGTGCAATGTTGCCTGACAGGTTTATGCATTTTGTTTGAAACTTATCTTGATGCAATTAGGGTGTAATTCGTTCCTGGGGTGAAATTAATTTCTTTCTTTGTATTCTCTCTGATTATTAGGCACCTTGCCACCTTAAATGTTTTATAACTATCTGATTTTGAGGGGCTTTTGTGTGCATTTGCAACTGGTGTTTATTAGTTAGATGTACAGATTTTGCCACTGCAACCATTTTTTTTCTGTACAGAAACGCTGGTTTTGAAATTTCACTGCCAAGTTCAGCCAAGTTTGCCTCAAAAAACATTTAGATTTGTAGAGGTTTTTGCAAGTACATTAGCAGGCACATGAAGAGAAAATTAGCAGATGACTATCTTCTCTCTTCTCCCCACTACTCAGGGCTTTATTTGGTTGAGCTGCTGCTATTCAGATATTTGTGATACTTTATACTCAGTTTGGGGTGTTTGAAATGAGGAGAAGGTGGGGAAATCATGGAGGAGAGAGAGTTGAGATCATTGTTTAGGTAAAGCAAACTAGGGCAATTATATAGGAAATTAGTCTTTATTGGTTCTGCTCTTGCAGAACAACTTTGTTAAAGCCAAAGAATTTTAGTTTGCTTTCTTAATAACTTTTTGCGAGACTTGTCGCATTACATTGGCTATTGTTTTCGTGAATTAGTATATTCTTGTCTCCGTGTGTGATAGAGCACTTCTGATTCACTCTCAATTTCTGTGTTTTGCTCTCTGAAGAGATCTGGGTCAGCCCGGAGGGAAAGATGGCTCCCTCTTTGGGGAGCAAATAGGCAAGTTTCAGAAGACAGCACATGGAGGAAAAAGGGTTTAGGGGTCAGAGCAAAAGGCTGGGAGTTTTTAATGTTGTCTCTCTGACACACAAAGATTGCAAGAAGGAGCAGAGGGCAGATAGCCAAGATTTAGAAATTACAGAAAATGACCCATCAATGTGCAACAAAGATCAGAATTTGTTACAACTCAGAAAACCAGGAGCTGGCCCTCACCAAGGCTGCAATCAAAGAACCATCTGCAAGGATAAACAGGGCAGGGTTTGGTTTATAAACTCTGTTTTTCTGAGTTTTCTCTGTTTAACAAGTTAAACAGTCTGGACTGTATTGAGGAAGACAGATGTTATTCACGTTTAAAAGCCTTTTTTAGCCATTTTTTGGGAAGCTCAGGGTAAGAGAAAAGGTCTGAGAAGGTCTGCCTCAAAGCTCTGTTTGACTTTGGATTTGATCACATTCTGTAATGTAGGTTTTAGCCATTGCTCAGTCCCCTACCTCCAGAAGCAATGAAGTGTTTTCACTGAATCTTCCCATATTTTACTTGTCTGGGATCAGACAGCGTTAGCAGTCATTTAGATGTCAGCTGCTGTGAGAGAATGAATGTGACAAGAGTCAAAAAAAGCGCCATATGGTGGACGCAGAAGACTGTGCTGTCAACAGGGAGGGCATGGATGTTGGGGAGATACTGGGCTTCTTGATGGGAACACCACAGGAGTTTTTGATTATGGATGATACCGTGAAGCATTTTATCACCATTGCGTTGTAATATCTCCCCTGTGGGTTCTCCTGCTGGGAACCGGTTCTGCGTAGGATTTTATTTGGTTTTAGCTGCTGCTGTTGGAATCTGAGACATGGGCTGCATCAAAAGAGGTGTGGCCTGCAGGTCAAGGGAGGTGATTCTCTCCCGCTGCTCTGGTCTTGTGAGACCCCACGTGCAGCCCTGTGTCCTCAGCACAAGAAAGACATGGAGCTATTGAAGCGGGTCCAGAGGAGGGCCACAGAAATGATCAGAGAGGACTGGAACAAGTCTCCTATAAGGGAAGGCTGAGAGTGTTGACGTGGTTCAGCCTGCACAAGAGAAGAGTCTGGGAAGACCCTGTTGTGGCCTTTTAGTGCTTAAAGGGAGAGTATAAGAAAGATGGGGACAATCTTTGTAGCAGACACTGTTGGGATAGGGCAGGCAAGGAGTAATGGTTTTAAACTAAAAGAGAGTGATTTAGACTAGATATAAGGAAGAAATGATGTAAGGAAGAAAATCTTTACAGCGAGGGTGGTGAAACACTGGAACAGGTTGCCTAGCGAGGTGACAGAAGCCCCATCCCTGGAAACGTTCAAGGTCAGGTTGGATGAGGCTCTGAGCAACCTGATGTAGTGAAAGCTGTCCCTGCTCCCTGCAGGGCGGTTGGACTAGATGACCTCTAAAGGTCCCTTCCAGACCAACACATTCTATAGCAGCATATACCATCAGACTGCAGAAGGATAAGGTTACAAAATGTATTTTTATATTTAATGCTTCCCCCTTCTCCCCTCTAAATCCTCCTTTGCTGCTTCAGCTTCTCATTTGCCATTTTATGCTCTTTTCTTAAGCTGGAATCTCTTTCTGTTAATCTGAGATCTTAATTTAAAAGTTTTGGTGCTTCCTCCCCTACTCTCTTGCCACTTTCTTTAGGGTTGAGGACACACTGTTCATATTAGGGCAGGAAATACTTTGTGAAGTGGATGCTGAGCCAAAATGCAGGACACCCCAAACTGAAGCTGACCATCTTTTTTAAATTTTCCCCTGCAGTTAGAGACCTCTGGTTTTGGCTGACTGGTTTCTTTTTAATTTTTTTAAGTTCACTTGGAGGGATACAGCCTGATTCTAAGCCTATTGAAATAAACTTGTCATTTGGGAAAGGGTTAGCTCTTCCTTTGTCGTAATGTACATTCTGTACATGCATAGCTAAGAGACAGTTACGCCCTTCTGTGTGTGTGGGAGGATGCCAAGGAAGAACACTGCCTTGAAGTACTCATCTGCAGTGTCAGACTGAACAGTTGCAATTACATTTAGACTAAGTAGATAGTTTATTCTGAAGCTTAATTTATGATTGCACTTCAATGAATCATGTATTGGAGCAAGTTAGTACTTTTAACGCAGCATAGTGAGACTGAATATATCCGTTAGTGGAAGCAAATAAAAATCAGAGTGATATGAAATGAGAGTGCTGGGAAATATGATTAGATATATCTGTTGAGGTTTCTAAAGATTACTGCCTGGTCTACAGAGAGCTGGCTAAGTACCTTGCACTGCTTTCTCCTTCCAGCTGTTAATTTGAATGAAAATAAGCTGAAATTAAATATTTCTTAGATAAACAGTCCTGTAGTTAGTCTGATTAATGCTGATTTCTTCATGATTCCCATATATATATAGATCTTAAGATAACCAATTAATATGAAATCTACTTTATTAAAATATGTGACCTAGAATCAAAACCTTAAAATTTCCAGGGAGTTATTTTGATTTTACTCTGTTTAGTACATGGAATACTTCGTTCCATAACTTAGGCTTCCTGGGTGCCACTTTTACCACAAAGATTACTTTTTTAAAATTAACTTTTTCCAAGAGAGAGATCTAGATGTTTCTTCAGGATTGTTTTTTTTCCCCACTTATCCTGTATAATACTCATTAGCAAAACAAGAAGCTGCATACCTACTCTCTTTATGTAAAAATGTTTGTTTACTAAATATAGGCAAATATATATGCACCTAAAAAGGGGGCCAGCTTTCTTTAGTGTATTCATATAAGGAGTAAGTCTGCCCTTAAAGAAAAAACTTAAAAAATCGCTTTTGATGGAAAGTTATGCCATTGACGATTTTGTGTACAGATTTGTATAGCTATTGAATCATGTTGTAGTTAAAACCAAGGTCTTGACTAAACTGTCCTTGCAAATAAAGAAGATAGATTTTTTTTTTTAAAAGGAATCTTTCCACTTGTGAACTAGACTTAAAGAATGGACGCGTATCAGAAAAGGAGAGATCTTGGTTGGATTGTTCTTTCATTCCTTTAGCCCTCAGTTACCATGGTGCTCTCGCAGGATAGCGTAGCTGCAAGGGAAGCAGCGCTGGTGGTGCGGTGCCATTGTTAAGGTTTTTCATGAGTTTCCAATGCAAGCAGTTTACATTCCCTTTTGTGATGGCTCTCTGGGATTGTCTTTAAATACCTAGGAGAGATGCATCCCTTTGAGAAGGTGAGAAATATTTAAGGCTTTATAGGCTCTTGTGCTTGGTCCATAGCTGTTGCAGGAACTATAGAGCTTGCTTTCAAGGCCAGCACTCCGCTAAGATACCAGACTGGCAGCTTGTCAGCTCAAGCCAGTAATTTAAATCTTTGGTGCTAGTCAAAGCTGTCAACTTAATAACAGCTTACTGCATAAACAAGCTTGGGGGACTTATTCTGGGTCATTAGTATGGGAAGTTTCACATACTGAATTTATGTTTATCACTGCAGATTATTTGAAAAACTAGTCTTGTTTGAAGGAAAAGTAATAGTTTGCTTAAAGAACCCTGCTTTATGCACACAGTCTTGATCACTGAAGTAGGTGGTAGTAGTCACTTCAGAAATGAAGAGCAATATTAAACAGATAAGTTTTGTGGTGTTTTTTCTTTAGGAAGTAGAGGGTCATCTGGTTTCTGGGGTTTTCTTTAGTGTCAAAGAGGGCAGAGGAAGCAGACTGTTGTGGTGGCCCTCTCGGCATGCCGTAGTGAGAAAAATCTGCTTTGCAATGCCTTCTGTTACCCCAGAGGTTGGTCAAGTAGCAGCCAAGGAGGTTGTACTAGTGAGTGAGGAATGTTCCAAGGACAGTGATTTGGCTAGTATGACCCAGTACACTGAGGACACACAGACATCTAAGTGCCTACTAATACCACATAGAAAATACTCAATAGTTCATATTTTTGTGCCACATTTTCCCCACAGCCACCGAAGTGGTTCATCACCAGTAGTGCAAAAGCTTCTCACTCACTGGTGTGAGTAATGTGTAGGTGGGAATTATTTCCTTGACCTCAAAGCAGTGTTGTCCTTAGGGTGATGAGTAAGGTATGCTCCAACTTGTTTGAAGCAAAAATTGAAGAAGCAAGTGGTCAGAGGCAGTATCTGTGTGTAATCGTTAGCAATTTGACTAGCACTGTTAGGAGGTTCCTTAAACAGCGGGAGGAAAAAAAAAGTAGCTGTACTGTCTGGGAGCATTTAATTGTTGAAAACAGGAGCATCTGCTATATAATGAACTGCAGCTATCATGAAAATTAATATTTCGTAGTTACCGATTTTACTTTAGATTACAGTCAGGACTAATTGTGTTCTTGCTGCATATCAGTATTTCAAAGGGGAATTGTTCTTCTTTTTTTCTTGTTTAAAATTTGCTTTATGTATGTTTTAAATTTTTTAATAAATAAAATATGCCTGAACAGATGATGTGTTCTAGTTAGCCATATATAGCTACACTAAAGATCTGAAAGTTCCCACGTTAAATGTCTTAAATATTTAATTTCTTGTCAGTATAAGCAATTTTTAAATTTCTGTTACATGAAGAGTTTCTTACATTTTCTCTTATTATTTTAATTTTTGAAATATTAGACTAATAAAACAACGAGATTCCTTTTCCAGCTGAAGACATGGAATGATGGGAAATTTACAGCTGCTTAATCTGTTTTCAGAAATCAGACTAGCGAATATAAAAAGTAAATACTGTCAGAAACATTGAAGAAAGCATTATTTAAGCCTTTTATGTTCTGGTCAATGCAGATGAAGTCATGTAGATTCTTTTACATAATGTGCCCCTTTAATGGTCCTGCTGGAAATTGACTTCTTGGCAGCTGTACAGTTCAGAATAAGATGGATAAAGTTTTGTTCCTATTTCAAAATGTTTTAAGCGTGAGCATGTCAGAGTTGTAGTGAGATAAATTCAGTCTTTTATTTTTTTTTTTTAGTTTAATCCATTTGATGTTAGTTAAATCAACTGTTGAATTAATGAGAATGTATTTGAAAGAAACATAACTTTGAAATGCTGCTTTGTTAGTACTTGTTGGAATGGAATTTTCTTTCTCCTCTGGATCCTGACCCTGCTGAGGAGATAGAAGGGTCCACGGTGAGAAACTGCATGTAACTTCTTTATTGCTTCCTGAAGGTGTTTCTGGGTCTCCAGATCACGTGGCATTCTGCAAGAACCTTAGTCCCGTGGGTTACCTGGGTACTGGAAATGCATGTGTACTTGTAGCCGTGGGATCAGCTGATGTCTCTTTGGTTCCGTTTTAGCAAAGCGTGCAAGTGTGCTTCAGTTAATCCTGGTTAAGCAAAGCATTGAAATCGAGCTGCAGCTACTCATGAATTCACTGTGGTTCCGTGGCTGCAGATGTTCTGGATGTTTTACTGAAATGGCACTGCAGTCCCTAAGGCAAATCCCCTGCGCTTCCCGTTCCCTGTATGAGTTGACAGCTGGTTACAAGTCAATTATCATTTGCTATGATTTGTCTCTTGCACCCTCAAAGATTCAAAAGTACTGGAATGTTTGCAAAAGTATCAAGCCAGAACAGCGCACACCTCAGTATGTGATGTGACAAAATGACTGAACAGCTTGGGTTTTTTCATCCTGAAGCTTTGCAGATTTGTGGCTACCACGGCTTTAATGATGAGTAAGAACTACCCACACAAGGACAGAGATCTAATGGTGGCTGAAGGCAAGCAAAATCATGTGCTCCATATAAGGCAATGTGTGGGAGACACATTTGTTACATACTGAGTATCTGAGCAAAACCATGTGTCATGTTTCCTTAGGTTCTCAACAGGAGATGTGTAGAAGCAGCAGTGATGACAGGCCTGGCGCTCAACTGCAGCATAAACAAGAAGTCCTTGTTTGACAGAAAACACTATTTCTATGCAGATCTGCCTGTAAGTATGCAGCAGAGCTGGTCCCTTTACGGTGGTGGGAAAGGACAAGTCTGGAGCACAACAGAGGATGATGATTTTTCTGTTCCCAGTCAGTGTTCTGCTCGCCCCAACAGGATGCTGCGCTCCGCCCTGATGGAGAGGCGGCTGTACCCTGGCGCTCGCTGATTGAATATGATTGCTCTGATTGCTGACTCCTTGCTCAGCTGCACAATTCCAGTAGCTTAATGTAATTGAATTGGGAGCTGGACCTGCTTTGCCCCCTTAAGTTCTGCATTCCTGGTGTTTAGTACTAATTATCTGGTATGGTAAAAGCAGTCTGATAATAGTCCTTCATCTAAAGTGAATGTATAACAAACACAGGTTCCAGTGGTATGAACATAATAGTGTATTTTTATGTGTGCTTAGGGACCTAAAAATATTTAATTTCCCTTTAAAACTTTCTCAGTCAGTAGTCCCAATTAATTAAAAAACAAACAGCAGCCAAAAAACCCTCACAAAAACAGCTAAATCTTTGCAGTTGCAGTATGGTTTGTTGGTAGCTTTTGTGTTTGGTAGAAGGTGTCATTGTTCAGTAGAAGGTGGAAGTCCAGTGCGTTTCGCTGCACTTGATATGGGTGTAGAAATATTGAAGTCATTGAAGAACCTGACTTCTGTCATTGCAACAGAATGCAGCACTGTTTGAGCCTTTTTTTCTATTTTAATGAAATTAAACCTTTCGAAGTTTAAACATTTTTTTTCCTGTCAGCTCACTTGTACCAAATGTTCAGTTTAACACTAACCTATGAAAGGGAGATCACTGGTTCTGCTTTCTCTGATTTTGGGGTGAAGATCTGATGACTGCATTAAAGGAAAAAAAATTCTACTTTATCTAAGAACGATCAGGCATGTTAGCTTGTCCTCTCTTTAGGTGATGTGTCTGAGGCATCCAGTGAGCAGAGTGGGAGATTTCTCAGGTCCCAAATCATTGTATAGAGCTGCTGTATTATCGACGAAACTACTTTCTCGCCATCTTTTGGGGTCATTGGAAATATTTTGAAGTTACACAAAACCTTCAAATACAGTTGTTTCCCACCTGAGAAAGAGAATTATTTTCCAGTTGTCTGCTGGAGACCTGGGTCGCTTCTGTTCTGCTTTCTAGATGAGGACTTCTGGCCCTTCTGTGAGATTGATGTAATTACTGACTTGGTTGTTGGTGATAACTTTGCTGGTATTTGTGTGCCCTTAAGAGGCCCTTTTCTTGGAGGCTCTGTAGTGAACTAGAGCAGTAATAACTGGAAGAAGGTGTGTACAGCACCAGGTAGGGCTGCCGTACTCTACAGACATGAGTTAAAGGATCCTCTGGTCAGATGAGCGTGGAAGTTTGGTCAAGGAAATGCTGACACATTTTATTAACTTGAAACATGTAATACTGGCTTTCTAGTGGCTGATTTTGGCAGTTTAAGCACTGACAATAAAGTGCCTGACCTGCATTTCGTAGTGAAACAGTCTAGTCGGGAACCCTGTAATAAGATGCCGAGTTTAGGCTAATGAGCTGTATAGAACAGATAAAATAAATCCAGCTCTTAGGGTCATTTGACAATGGGATTATTGTTACTCCTGAAAATGGGGCTTTGGATGGGAAATGGGATTCCTGTTATTTATTGTCACTCACTATTTCAGGCTTTAAAAAAATCATTTTAATGAAAAGTTTTAGGAGATGGGAAGAGCTATGTGATTAGCATAGGCTAATAGAGTCAGTTATTTTATTTTTCTTACAGTGATTATGGCTAGAAGGTCATGCACTTTATTGCATATGTAAATTGAGCTGTTCACAGGGCCAGACTGTTGTTCTCCGTTCCAATGCGCTGTCAAAATCTCTGCGTTTTAGAGTAAGCTCATCCTCCCTGCAAAATACCCGAATGTTCCTCCCAAATCATCAAGGAGGAATGGATCGAACCCTACCTCAACAGAGTAATTGATTAATTTCTGTGTTTTTACATCGTTGCAGTTATTCCAATGGCAGCCCCTTTTCTGTCTGGCAGTTTTCCCTTTGAGTGGAGTCCCCGGCACGGGGTGGCATTTAGCAGCCGTGTGCCTTACCTGGGGCTGCAGTGCCTTATCTTCTAAATGGCTACATTAATGAAATGGAGCCTTCTCGTTTTCTTGATTCCCGCATACCCTCACACCCCCACTTCCCTCTCCCTCTCCTCCTCTCTAATGAGGAGAGCTCTGAACAGGCGGAGGGGGATTTTCAGCCCAATAGGAGGATCAGTGATAGTCCCAGCTTGGAAGTGGAGGTACAGTTACTAGCTTCGGACAAGATTTGACAGGATCATGGAACCACAGGCATGGAAGAACCTCTTCTAGGGCATTTCCTGCCCCAAGGCACACTATCAGTTGAATTGGCAAGTGGTTGTGCAGTCAGTTGTTGATTATTTCTATATTTAGTATAGTATCTTAATCTTGCTATGTTGAGGAGTGCTCTTATTTTTTTCCAGACCTCCAGCTTCTCACACTTAGTTCAAATTCTAGACCCATCTTCTAGCTTGCTTCCTTTCCAACTAAGGAAAATAACTTCTGAATTTACATGTACGCGTGTTCTGTCCTCTTATGTAGGTCACTGTGGAAGACGTTGCATTTTCAGTTTTGTTCTTGCACTTGGCCATGCAGCTGCTTTTTGAAAATGAATGTTTTATTTGAGGATAAAGCTAATTTTGTTGACAGGCTGGCTATCAGATCACTCAGCAAAGAGTTCCTATTGCGGTGAACGGAAGTCTTTCATACAGTCTCTGCATAGACAACAAAATGAGCCACATGGTGACCAAAACTGTGAGGATTAAACAAATTCAGTTGGAGCAAGACAGTGGAAAGAGTCTTCATGATGACACAAGGAGCCAGACTCTTGTTGACTTGAACAGGGCTGGTAGGCTTCGATTGTTTTCCTATTTTGCTCCTCCTTTCTGTTTAAGATGAGTCTTTAAAGATAGATGGGTTACAGGGAACAGGTGAAAAATAAAACCAGCCACATGTGTCTCTCCTCGAAAATAAAAATTCATTAAAATGACCTCTGCGCTTGAATCCGGGTAATACTTGAATTTTTTAATGGCCAGTGGACCTTTCCCATTGCTGTTAGTCAATGACCATTGGCAAGTTAGAGATCAGTTGGCTTTAGTTGGCTCAAAAATGTATGTGTCAGTCACGTACAGCCACTTGGCTATTTAAGCTCTCACCACTGTATGCGTTGCTGTTAAAGAAAAAAAAAATCACAGATCTAGTGAATCAAGTTTGTGTGTAGAAGGAGCAGCTGTTGGAATTTGTCAATGCATGAGTCAGACATTTCTTTTAATTATTAGCTTTGAAAAAATGCAAATTTTTCTCTTTTAAACTTTGAAATCCTAAATAGAATGAACCCGATTAACACACAAAATGGGCAGCAACCTGGGTGGCCTGGCCTAACAGAGACATGGTGCTCTGGTGTCCATTGAAGTCAAGGGCTGTGGCTGCTCATACTTTTGGAAAACTGGCTCCTGAAGCCAAAAACCAGACTATGTCTGTTTACAGTTCTGTCTGTTCCAAGATTAAGATAAAGAAATGTGAATCTGGAATCATAGAATCATAGAATGGCCTAAGCTGGAAGGGACACCGAGATCGTGGGTTCGATTCCCGCTCGGTCCCCATGTGTTGCCTGGTCTAGTCGAGAGGTGGCATCCCTGCCCATGACAGGGAGGTTGGACTAGGTGATCTCTAAGGTCCCTTCCAGCCTAGGCCAGTCTATGATTTCTATGATTTCTATGACCTTAGAGATCATTTTAATCCAGCCTCCCTGCCACCAGGGATGCCACCTCTCGACTAGATCAGGCAACACGTGGGGACCGAACGGGAATCAGACTGGTTTTAAGGGAGGAGTCTACTAGAGAAAGGCAGAAGAGGAATGTGTCCTGATTGTGTGTCATCAGAAGGTGGGGGATTGCCTGTGGTTTGTCTGTTCCTTTAAAAAATAGGAGGAAGTTTTTAGAGCAATCTGCAGCTAGGCCCATAGTGACAGTTACTAAATTATACATGGGGGGTTATTTATTTATTTTTTTTCCCTGAAACCAGCCCAAGTGCTTTCATGTATTTAGCCAGTTGCACTCTAATATACCAAGATCAAAAGCTGTTGCTGAAAATCTCCTGTCTATTTCCCTGATAGGAGTCGGCCTCATGGAGGTTGTCATGGAGCCTGATATGTGCTGTGGGGAAGAAGCAGCTGCAGCAGTCAAAGAGCTTCAGCTCATCCTTCAAACCCTTGGGAGCAGCCAGGCAGTCATGGCAGGTACAGAAGGGGGAAGGGCACATTGTCACCAATAGTTCTCTGCGTTTGCAGCTTCTGGTTATTTTGCTCTGTGGCTGCTTATAACGCGTTGCCTTTTCTAGCTGTTTTTTTTACAATCCTCAGAGCCTGTCCTCACATTTGCTGTGCTTTGGGTGTCCTCACGGGCCTGCCCTCTGAGCTTTGCAGTGCTAGATTTTATATGGCCTCGCACAATAATTTTCTGGGATAAACCTGAACAGGAAGGAATGTCCTCAGGGTTCTTGTGGTGTTTCTCACTGTCTGTCCTCATCTTGCTTGCCACAGCGCTGCAACATGGAAGATCTGTGAGGATTAGTTGCAGAGTACAGATCGCTCCAGCACCTCGATATCTCTCTTACACTGAGGTGCCCAAAACTGAACACAGTACTCAAGGTGCGGCCTCACCAGTGCTGAGTACAGAGGGACAATCACCTCCCTTCTTCTGCTGGTCACAAAATTTCTAATACAAGCCAGGATGCCATTGGCCTTGTTGGCCACCTGGGCACACTGCTGGCTCCTATTCAGTCGACTGTCAATTAGAACACGCAGGTCCTTTTTCGGCCAGACAGCCTTCCAGCCACCCTTCCCCAAGCCTGTAGCGTTGCACGGGATTGCCATGACCAAAATGCAGGACCCTACACTTGGCTAAGTGTTGACTAAGTTGTGCCAGGGAAGGTTCAGGTAGGATGTTAGGAAGAATTTCTTTGCTGAGAGGGTTGTCAGACACTGGAACAAGTTCCCCAGGGACGTGGTTGGGTTGCCATCCCTGGAGGTGTTTAAGGGATGGGTGGACGTTGTGCTGAGGGTCGTGATCTAGGGGTGTTGATAGGGCTGGGACAAAGGTTGGACTCCAGGATCTTGAAGGTCTCTTACAACCAAAGACTCTTCTATGATTCTGTGATATAGAAGGTGTGTGACAAAAGTAGTGGGAGCATGGATCGTCACATGAGCTGTGTGTCAGTTCTCAGCTAATCAGAAAATGAGCATAGGCACTGAACTTATGCTGGTGTCACAGGTGAGGTGGAGTAAATGACAGCATGCAGCAGACATGGGTGCTGGGATTAACTGAAGAACCAGTGAGAGTGCAATTTTTACCTTGCTTCATCAATTCACACACACACTGGGTGTTCCTCTTCAGCAGTATGTTCACTAGGTCTCAATTTCCCTTCTCACTAGGGAGATCACTGCTGGTTTGGGAATGTGGGCCACAAAATTGTGTTGGTTCATGTTGTGCAGCAGGCTTGCAGATACCGATCCTGATCAGGTGTTAGAGGCCAAGGCCCCTAGGCCCATCTTTCTGAATTTTGGGATCTTCCTCCATCTCCAGGATCTCTCTAGCTGAGATCACCACTATCTTTCTGAGGCCTCTTCCTCTTGGGAAGCCTTGCTTTTGGTACTGCCTCTTCTGTCTGGAACCCTTCCAGGATCTCTCTAGCTGAGATCACCACTATTTCTGAGGCCTCTTCCTCTTTTGGGAACCCTTGCATTTGGTACTGCCTCTTCTGCCTGGAACCCCGAGGCCCCAATTTTCATAATAGGCGATGTGCAGAGGCACAGTGTGTGATCAGCCTCTTAACTGGTGATTCTGTCTCCTGCCTCTATGAACTGGAGGGTTCAAGTCACGCCATTTTTCTCAGTACTAATGTTGAGAAAATTTACAACCAGCCCATAGTTACAGCTAGCAAATAGACTTCTGCTTGGGAGTTTAAAAGTATGGTTTTGGGCATTCATCCCCTCCACACATAGACCCATTTATCAGCTTCCTATTAGTGCTCACAATGTCAGCTGTATTTTTGCCTGTGACAGTTGGCCTCACTGTTCTGGCAAGAAATTCAGTCCACAGTGTAAGTGGATGCATCTCCTGGAGAACTGAGCCAGACTGGTTCATGCATCACCCAATAAATGGGATCTGATAAACGTTGGCCAGCGATGCAAATCTGATTTAATACTGGTTCATGCATCACCCAATAAATGGGATCCGATAAACGTTGGCCAGTGATACGAATCTGATTTAACGTAGGAGAAAATAATAATCGCTAGACATTATATATGTCTCAGAGTCTTTTGTCACGCTGGTGTTACACGTGCCAGGTGAGGCACAGTTGTTAATATTAAGCAGCTGGTTTTGCGTGCTTCTCCAAAGGCCTTTGTGGATGTACATATATTCAGTTATTTATCGCTACTGAATTTGGCCCTAAGATTGCCATTGAAATTGCATTATTTTAGCATAGAGATCTCTGATGTTAGAGGAGAATTCCAGTGTTGAGGATATTTTTCCTTCAGTATAGTTGGCTTTAAAAGTATTGGGATTTGTTTTTATTTTATTTCCTTTTCAAGGTGGTGATTTTGGGGGCTTTCTGCTGTGGTTTTCCCTCATGATAATTACTTTCTTTCATATAAGGGCTTTACCCTCTCACATTTTACCTTCAATCTACTTGTGTATTCAGTGAAGACAAATGGCCAGTTTTATGAGGTGTCACTTCTTTAAAAGCAAACAGCAGGAAAGATGATTTCATTACAAAGTGAAAGGAAAAGAAGCTGGGCTTAAAGGAAAAAAGTTTTTTTTTTTAGAAGCATTGGCCCTGCCTCTCCTTTCACTCATGCCTGATTAACTTCATTGTCTTATCACATTGACACCTACATCCAAGCAGAAGAAGCTGGTCATGTCTCAAAATGAAGCAAGGGCAGGACAAGGCTATTCCTCTTTTGGAACAAGTTCTCATTTCACCCCAGAGAGAGAGCGCATGCAGAACACTTCTCCTGAAAGAGATCCTGGGTCATTCCAGCACTTTTTCCTTCATTTGCATGTCTGGCAGGACTCTGTGAACACAGAGGAAATTAGTGTGCTATCATCCAGTCTACTTTACAAAGTGGACCACGGCCTCTCCAGTCAATTTACATCTATTCACCAGAATGGGTTCGGGAGCTGTAGGCAGGTTTAACCCTGAGTTATTTTGTGCTCCCTTTAATAATGCTACTGTATCTAAACTGGGTGTGGGGTTTTTTATCTGTATTCAAAATTAAAACCCTCAAAAAGCACAAAAAAGCAAAGAGGGAGGCTACAGATGTTCCCTGTGCAATGTGGGGAAAACTACATTTCTTTTTAGTACAGCCTCTCCTGTTTGTTTATTCCCACCAGCTGAATAACTGTGGCAAGAGTTTTTGTCTCAGAAGGAATGTCTTTAGAGGGACAAAACTGAGGAAGATACAATTACGAGCTACTTGTGGTTGAATCTTTAGAGATATTTAAGGACATTCTACCATTTTGGACTAAAAGTGCAGGATGCTTTTATATGTAACTTTGCATTCAGTTTCAGTTTTTGGCAGACGGGGAAATTTGGGACACGGGAGGGATAGCAGTTTCTTGAAGGACAGGAAGAAAATTACAAAAAAATCCACTACTTCTCACATTTTGTCCTCGAGCTGTAAATTTCCAAGAACACCTTAGTAAATCTGTTCAACATATCTGTAAGTTCTTGTGTTCTGTGCTAGGGTAGTATATATCCATCAAATTGTAATTCCAAAAAGGTATTTTTATGCAGGTTTTGGAGGAATGGAAGCTTACAATCCACCACTTCAAATTGCTTGTCTAATTCTGCCCTTCATTTAGGAGCTGTGAATCAGAAGCTTTTTTCACTCTATGGCTTAGAGGCTCTATGCTGCATTGCACCATGCAGTTTGCTCTGAGAGGAATTACGAGGAGTAATTTTTTTTTTTTTTAAAGTAGTGTTCGCAGGAAATTTTGAATGATTGGAGGCAGAGTCTTGAGATGGAATCTCAAGAACAGTAAACAGAATGCTGTGATGAGGTGGTTGTTCCTCCTTTCTGAACATACGGAAGTCTGCTGTTCATGCTTTGCACGTAACACGCGGTTTATTAATGCGTGGCAAGGTTTTTACTCTAGTATACAGGGCAGGCTATTCTGTTGATGAAATTTCCTTTTACAGAGGGTCAGCTGAGAGTGGATGCCAATGTTTCTGTGCATCACCCTGGAGAGCCTTATGGAGTGAGGACTGAAGTGAAGAATATCAATAGCATGCGATTCCTGGTGAAAGCAGTAGGTAAATGATGGGTGCTTCATTACAGGAGCGTTGTAGGTATTTTGGGTGGTCTGATATGAAATGCATCAGGCTGCCAAGTGCAGTAATTGGCCTTCTGTGCCTGACTAGCTTCATCTGGATGTCCCACCTGCGCAGTTCAGACCAGCAGTGGGACTGCCTGGGGTGGCGAGGGCCCTGCTTGTGCCGTTGTCACTCTCGGCTTGTCCTCTGCTGTGGACTGGCCCCGCTTTTGCTGCTCCCTGGAAAAATAAATCTTCGTATGGGATGCCGTCAGTGTACTGGCTGTGTTAGCCTGCAGTTTTTCTTGCAGAGTTAACCCTCTGCCTGCAGGAAGAATAAAGCAGATGATTCAATGGCTAACACGTTTAGTACTGAAATGTGTTAGCAGTAGCTGTGTCCTCCAGTGTAGGTAATTGCTTTCCACCGAGTGCTGTAGGTGGTGGCGCATGAAGTTCAGATGCAGCTTGGATATGAAAAAAAAGGATGATTATTATGTCTCTGAAAGAAAGCTGAAGTGGGTGATAGGAAGGTCGCTAGAAATGTATGGCTTGGCTGCAGCGCCTGGGAGCAAATGTTTTCTGTTTAAAAGGAATGAAAGAAGGTGAAGAAAGCACGCAAAGAAAGAAACAGTGCTGGAGGGAGAGACAGTGACTGATAATTCTGCCAGTAACTACTGCTGTTTATTTCATTAAGGTTAAAACAACAAACTATTCCATTATTGCATAGCAGTGAAAAATGGAATAGTGGAGCGTACTAAACCTTACAGTGCAGTATAAAAAGCTTACTCTTTTTTCTTTTGTTTCTGTCAGACTATGAAATACAGAGGCAAATTGAAGAACTTGAAAATGGAGGAACAATTCTGAATGAAACACGAGCCTTTGATTCCAAGCTTGGGTGAGTTTTTATTTTGGAGGAACATCAGGAATGGCAGCTTTAGAGTGCCAGGGATACCTAGTAACATGATCAGGAGAGGTGATGTAGTATTGCTCAGCTTTTGTCTTCTAAAGCTAGTGTTCGCAACCATTACTCCTCGCAGGCGGTAATTCATTCTTAAAGTCGAGGCTTTTTCACAACGGGTTGGGTGCTACATAAAGCAGTGTCTGTGTGAAAATGACTGCCCTCTTCCAGACACGCTTTCTTTGAAGCAGCCTTAACAAGTTCTCTTGATCTTATGAGGCAAAGTTTTTTGGTTTGTGCTTTTTCCGTAAAACTGATTCTGTGGTGTACCACTTACCACATCTTAATTGTTTTGTGTTTATTTTAGGTGCACTGTACCAATGAGAGACAAAGAAGGAAAACAGGATTATCGGTATTTTTTTTTTAAATTAACACTTGAAGAACTGAGAATTTACTTAATTTCTTAAGAGTAGTTGGTGTAATGAGCATATAAATTTAGTCAGCATAGTAAACATGTATTGGCAGTTTGCCTTCCACTGGAAGGGGAAGAGACCTATCAAAATCAGTGCTAGTCTGAGCAGTTCAGATCTAGAACTGTGTCTCATCTCTGCTAAAACCTGCAGACCTTTCCCAAAAAACTACGCTGGAGTGCCTTAGCTCAAAGTGGGTAAGTTGAAGGTAAACTTTGTGACCAGTATATGCATATCCTTGAGAATGCCAGACATAAAACATGAGAATATTTGTTCCTGCTTTAAGAAAATCCTGAGGGAGATGATTTTCAGATCCCAGCCTCTGCCTCTTCATTGTTTGTAGAAATGCAGCAGATCATTTTGTGAATTATAATGTTAGGGATTGGCATGAGGCTTCTTTAACAAGACTAATTCAGACAGTAAAGACCAGAAATATTATTACTGAGATTATGATCAGTATTAAACTGTTTTTCAGACTTTTGTAACCTACTGCTGCACATTATACATGAAACTTAAAATATCTATCTTTAGGCAGATTTGAAATAGAAATTATTATAGTAAATGTAGAGAGTGCCCAATGTCCTTTATTCTGATATTTTTTGAACCCTTCATTTGATCATGTAAGAGTGAGGTTTCTGCTTCAATCATAGTTATTCGAGTGGTTCGAATTGGCCTTCTCTTTTAAGGGAGCCTTTTGTTCTGTGATGGCACCCTGCTGAGCGCAGTAACTTTGCTTTTAGCGCAGCATGAGTTTTTATCGAGATTTTCTGAAGTTACTCTGGAAAAGGTTACAGCCTGCCCAGATCACTCCTAGCAGTTGGCTATCAGTCTGGGTTTTTCCCTCCCAGTCCACTCCAGTTTTTGTCCAGATCCACAATTCAGGCTTGACACCAAAAGGAGTGGGGGTTGTTTCCATATGCATTCTTACTGGGTTTATTCGGGTTGGGGTTTTTTCTTCATTTTTACTAGGTTTATGCCAGAACCAAACCTTCCTCCATTGATTCTGTACGATGCAAAATCTTTGCCAGCTAATATGAACCATCAGCAAGTGGTAAATATTGACTGGATTCATGAGAGGCTTCCCGACCTCCCCAGTGTGAAGAGAGCAAAGCTCGTTGAACAGTATGGGATTCTTCCTGAACACAGCTTCACCTTATTGGTAGGTCTATTGATCCAAGTGCTAAAATAAGCCTGGAAACTTCAAAGCTGCACAGTTTTGGAAAAGATTTACAAATGTCGTATTAACCAGCTGTCAGTTTTCATGGAGGTTATTTAGTTGTAATTATGTCCAATGCATGCTTGGTACCTTGGAGGCCTATATCTAGAGTGCTGGGGAAAAGAAACCACACGCACTGCACCTAGAAGTGGAGTTTATCGTGCAATGTGCAGTTAAATAACTATTTTTCAATATTGATCTTGTCTGCCTGTACACGGATATGGACCCGTGACTGACTGCAACAAGTGTACAACTTTCTGCTGACAGTCCCTTGTGTGCAAGTGCCTGCTCTTCTTGTATTTGGGCCTGGTACGAGGCTGGTCACATTGTCACTATTTAACAAATCAACAGGCACGTTTTTGTGACTGCAGAAACAAAACCCACAGTTTAAATCTTTCAGCTTCACAGCCCTGCTGATCTGTCTTTCATGTTATTTAAAAACAAAAAACAAACCAACAGACTTATTCTCAGGTAAATACGTGAAACAGCAGTACAGTATCAACTTTGACCTCACTATGCAATATACACGGGATAGGTTCAGAAGAAGGAGTGAGAAAGAAAAGAGCGTGTCAAATATGGATATAAATAAGGAAATGACAGAAAAAAATCACTTCCAAAATTATTCTAGACGACTTAGAGCCATCTTCTCTGGAGGGGTTGTCTTGTAAGCTACATTAGGTGACACTGCTCTGACAGGGTTTTTGGACTATAGATGATTTTCAGAGGTCCCTTCCAACCCCTACTGTTCTGTGATTCTTCAATGCAGACTGTGTCGTCTCCGTTTGCCAGTGCTAACTCTGGGTGTTAGTATACACGTGCAAGATTAGACATTTCACATAGCCAGGTAAGCTAGGACAGCGTCCTGCCCTGGTTACCTCTGTGATTAGTGGAAAAAGAAGGACTTCTTTAGAGTAAGAATCAGAGCGGAACCATAAGTACTTTAAATTGTTCTCTGGAGGACAATTCCTTTCCTTTGACTATAAATGGAGGGAGAGCAGCACACTTAACTTAGCTACCTAATATCCCTCCTTTGTGTGGCTTTAATTTAATATGCTTGTACAGAAGCTGATTCTACAGAGAAAAAAAAATTCTTCTGACAGAGGCTAATAGGAAACTGCTTTTGTGGTGGTGTGCCATTTTAGTGAGCTGCAGATCTACTGTTTGGTGGGCAGGTGAGTCATAAGTCTCATCAAAATCATGAAGCTGCAGTGGTAGATAGTATCGAGAGGTTTCGGTCATTGTTACCTTTCTATTTTATTGTATAAGCAGCAAAATGGGATTTTGCAGCCAGTATTCCTGTCTGTGCATGCATTTTTTTACATTGACATACTTCTCACGTATTAAAATAAACAGGGCTCAGTAAGGTAGATAGGTCCTGAACCGTTTTATCTGTTGTTCTTCTCCCACGCTGTGGTGGGTTGACCCTGGCCAGCTGCTGAGCACCACAGCTATTTGCTCATTTCTCCTGACAGTGGGACAGGGAAGAGAATAGGAAAAGCAAAACCAGGAAGACTCATGATGTCAGATAAAGATACGTAAATAAGTGAAGGAAAAAGGAAGGGAAAACCCCCAAAGTGATACAGATCACTCGCTGCCTCCCCCAAGTTGATGCACAAGTAGTCCCCGACCAATGGCCATGACTGACCCCCCCAAAATCCCTTCCCTCAGTTTTCGTTGTTGAGCGGGGCGTTATATGGCATCGAGTGTCCCCTTGGTCGGTTGGGGTTAGCTCTCCAGGTCGTGTCCCTGCCCAGCTTCATGCCCCTCCTCAGCCTACTCACTGCAGGGGACAGAGTGGGGAAGAAGCGAAGGCACAGCAGCAGCCAGAACACGGGTGTGTTGGCAGGGCTGCTTCAGTCACAAGTCCAAAACACAGCACCCTCTTGAGAAAATAAACTCCATCCCAGCCAGACCCAGCACACCCAGTCTTTCCACTTGGCATAAACCCACTTCTTGCACGTTTTGATTTCTCCCTGCTCTGTGAAATCTACTATTGCCTTTGCATTTTCCGTTTTAACTTTTTTCCCCTACGACGTCTAAGGCGATTAATGTGCTCGAAGCTGAAATCCAAGATTCGGCTTGTAATAAGATAATGCGTCCATTTGAATGCATGAAGCGAGCGTGTTCCTCATTGCCAGCCTGCTTTTATTGTGCATTAGAATGTCAGCATGTGTACTCTCCTTAAAAGTTGCTTGCTTGTTCACTGAGAGACTAGTTAACCTTAATTCATCTGAAAACGGTGTGTCCGTTGCCGTGTTAAGCTCACATCAGAAGTTGCAGAAGATTGCTGATAGGACCAGATGCACAAATCTAATGAGCATTCTTTCAAGTTAGAGCACCCAGGAGTGCTCATTAAATTAATGGCAGTGGTAGAGGGATGGCTCTAAAATGCAGAATCTCCATTCTGCGCCAACTTGTTAGAGAAAACATTATGCGCCAAAGTTAAAATAAAACAGTACTGTACTTGAGCATGCGGGTTAGTTTCTGAGCTTGCTTCATGAGCTTTATTCTCCGGTATGATAGGTGCCTGTATGTGCTGCTGAACTGAGAATCTGAGACTCCTGCTTTTGCCTGATTGCAAGACGTACTGAAATGGAAGGAGATTGTTACCTATTAATATCTTTATATTTGAAATTTCTGAAGTGTAGACTGCTACATTTTTGACAGTTTTGTACCAATTGCAAGAATAAATGAAGTTTCTAAGTTTCTCCATGCAGAACCATTTTTATTGATAAAGATACAGTTCTTTGAGCCATGTAGACTTCATGGTATTTGGGTACTCAATTTCTGCATGCAGTTTCTGCTTCGCTGTGTGAACTGGTAAGCTGGCAAATATTTCAGTTGAGAAGTATCTCTGACAACTTTGCCAGTTACGATATTGCAATATTTTTTTGTCTTGCCTTCCTATTGAGTCAAAAAATAAGATGAATTGGTATGGGTGTTAATGTGACATTTTGTTTTCAAAAATCATGCTGAAGTCTGGAGAGGTCCGACCAAAAAGTAGATCAGTGGTCACAGTACACCATTAGAACACAAAGTCTGATCACTTCCTCATCTGAATTCCAAATCTTCCTGTGCATTTACCATTCCTCTCCTTAGATAAGAGTGGCCATACCACTTTGGCTTATTGCTTTGGTGGAATAATTACTTCGGTGAACCCTTCAAATGGTCAAAAGTGGGATGCTCTAGAAGTTGGTTTTGACCATTTTGTTCATGACATGCTGTCCTCATACACTTTGGTGTGTAGGTGAAATTACCAAAGAATCATAGGATGGTTTGAGTTGGAAGGAACCTCAAAGATCTTCTCATCCCAACCTCACCACCATGGGCAGGGACACCTCCCACTAGACCAGGTTGCTCAGAGCCCCATCCGGCCTGGCCTGGAACACTTCCAGGGATGGAGCATCCACAACTTCCCCGGGCAACATGTTCCAGTGTCTCACCACCCTCACAGTGAAGAATTTATTCCTAATGCCTAATCTAAATGTACCCTAGTTTAATACCATTGCCCCTTGTCCTGTCACTACACAGCCTTGTAAGCAGTCCCTCCTCGGCTTTCCTGTAGCCCCCTTCAGATACTGGAAGACCTTACGGTCTCCCCGGAGCCCTCTCTTCTCCAGGCCGAACAGACCCAATTCTCTCAGCCTCTCCCCGTAGAAGAGGTGCTCCAGCCCTTTCATCACTTTGCAGCCCTCCTAAGGACCTGCTCCAGCAGGTCCACATCCTTCTTGTGTTGAGAGCTCCAGAGCTGGAGCTTATTTTCAGAACTTAAATCATTCTCTAAGAAGCTGTAGGAAGAAATTTGAACTTTGTTTGGCTGCTTCGCTTGTCTGTTTTAATAGGCTAGATTTTCTGTTTTTTTTTCTCCCCTGACAATCTTGCACATTTCTGCAGCAGTTGTTACCTCACAGTTGGTTATTGTGGGAACTGTGATGATGAAAATGGAAACAAGAAAGCAGAAAATTACTTTTTATCTGTGAACATTGATGTAGTTTTCTTCTTCAGTTCTTCAGGAAAAGTTACTGGTCTTTAAAAGCATAAGTTTGCATTACAAACCCAGTGTCCCTGCAGATTGGACCCATGGTGTTCTGTAAAACAATGTAGTGTTTTAAACTTGTTTAAAAAGCATCTGAAATCACTCCACTGCTAGTGGTGTTCTTCTGACATCTCAGTACCATTAAGTGATCATTTTAAACCATGTTTAAGGAAGACATTTGCAGCTGGTTGAAATACCGGTATGTCAGATTTCATGCCAGTGAGACTCTAATGAATAAGTTACAGCGTATTTGATGTGTAAATGGGAGCACCAAGTGGGCCTGGATCACAGAGACAGTGCTGCAATTTCAGATTTCTGATTTTCCTTCTAGGAAGGTTAAAATACGTTATTCAGAAGTAAGTGAGAAGAGTCAGCATTCCTGTAAACCAGTTCATTAGGGTGTGCAGTGGTTTCCAGCTCAGATCTGTTGCGATGGGGTTGGAGGTGTTGGTAGTTGGAGTGAATCTGGCATAAAGAAAGTTGACCAAAATGCAGAACAAATTGAAGTCAAGTTCAAGTAGTACAGTATCTAGAAACTGAAGCTAATCAAGTTGTGCCTGCATTTTTCTAATACGGCAAGAAAGTAAGGAAAACGTTTCATGTCTTGTCAGTCATTTTGATGTTTTGACATTCTGCCTCATTCATTTCAGTCTAGCATTGCTGGGTTTTCCTACTCTCTGGCTACAGAAAATGACAGTCACTTAAAATCAGCTAAAACGAAATGCAAAGGAGTTTTGGGGAGTAGGTCTATTTTTATGTGTAGAAGTAGTGAGTATGGGCTTCAGCACCTGGCAGCGTCGTCTGTCTGAGTGTTCCTGGGCTTTTCTGCTCTTGCTGCCTGGAAATCATCTGATTACTGTGCAAAGGCTGGGTGTGTTTGTCCTTGATTTATTTTTTTTCTCAAAGGTCTGGCGGCAGGGTCAGAGCTGTCGTTCCAGCCAGGCTGGTGGATCCAGAAATCTGAATACGCTCTCTGACACGAACGCAGTGAAGGTGTTGGACGTTCTGCGTCTGAGTTGCGTAGCCTGCCTTCACACCTGCGGCACCCACAGGCGGTGTGTGCTGTGTGCATCAAGTTGTAGCTACACCTGTTCTGCCTGGGGTCTTTGTAAAACCTTCTACGGTGTGCGTAAAGAAACCGGCATTTATCCACATTCGCTTTTTCCTACCTAAATGAGACGGGTTTAGTGAAAGGGAACCCGCTGTTTAAATAATCAGTGTTTGTTTGTGCTGATGAGTCCTGAGGTGAATTAGAAAGAGCACAGCGGTTAGTAATGCCTCATTTTTAGTAATTCCACTTAACACACACACACGCACAGTTACTGTACTTCGGTAATCATGTTGTCTCTTTACTGGTTTGTCCAAGCCAAATTTGCTCCTCTGGTTTATTTAGCCTTAGATTTTAAATAATTTGATTACAAAGTAACTGATAGTTAAATTTGTGGAAACGCTGGGAAAGAAGGGAGTTCTCTGTCTGTGTGTGTTAGATGGGTAACTAGGTGGAGTTCCAAGGTTTACCTTGGTTCTCAGAAGAGCTTGGTGGCTCTCCTAACTTGAGGACTCTGTTTCTTTGCTCACAGTCTCAAGGTAAGAGGGCTGGGTGTGGTTTTTGTCACACCAGTTTTACTGCAGATCAGCTATTAAATCCTAAGTATATTTTGTTCTGTTCCACAGAACAAGGAGCAGAAGCCTGCAGTCTTTCACAAACCCTACATCACTAGCAATGAAAAATGTGGTGTCTAGAGCTGCGGGGAAGTTGGTGTTGTGAAAGTTTTGAGGAGGAAAGTCTAAAATTCTCTATTGCTATGGTGATAAATTTGCCTTTTAAAACGAGGACGAGTGAGGCCATTTTGATGGGATATGTCTGAGTGGAAAAGTCAGGCTTCATTTTAGTGCGTACCTGCGCTCTTTTCGCTTGGAAGCATTCGGAGATCCGGCTGTGCTCAGTCTGTGCTTGGGAAATGTTTTTGCTGTGATGACAGTGCACTTAGAGTAGTTCCAGGGCCGTCTCTGAACTGTTGCCTCTCAACTTCTGAGAGCTGGCTTGTCCTCCTGTGCATTTATGCAGTGCACTGCAGAAAGTCCAGTGGCACACTGGATTTGGATTCCTCCTTGAAAGGGGTAGGAGCTGCCACTTGGTATCTCTTCAGCCTTCAGCAGACCTAATGAGTTGTGTGCTGCGGTTAAAGATCCATCAGTGCCTCCATGACCCACCGCATAGCATTCAGCAGACTGTGCAGTGTCTGTTCATCTATAAACAATCTCAGATTTCACTGAGGCCATAAATTGAATCCCCTGCTGTCATGTCTTCTGAGCATTTAGGGTGCTGTGGAAAAGCTTACTTAGCTTCTGTGGAAAAAGTGGAAAAACAAGCCCCTGCTTCTTACAGCATTACCTTTCCGTATCATCGAAGGGTGAATGCAAGCGAAACTCATCTTTCAGTCCAAAGTAAATAGAAGTGATTGCAAGATCAGGAGTGAAGTATCTCTAGACAGTTTCGGGAAAAATCTCTTCTTGGTAAAAGGTAGCGTCACAGCCTGTTAGGTGGCAGCATTATATTTTCTAACCTTATATGTACTTAAAACATGTGAGAAGGTGAAAAAGCTTCTCCTCAAATGCCGATTTTAGGAAAGAGTTAAGAGAAAAAAGATAGCTCCTTTATTGGAAGTTCCATTGAAACAGACAGGCTGGCACATAAGCTGTACATACTTCTTCTGTATTCTAGACATAACATTTTTTCGCTCTTATATTAATAAAATTACTTCAAAGTCATGTGGCTGCAGTGAATTCACAAAAGCAAGTTTATTTTTAGGATTAGTATTTATGCTCTGAGTGTAATTGTATAATTAATTGTGTTTGTACTCTGGAATCTTTGATGCATTTAACTTTTCTTAAACAGAATGAAGACGGATTAACAGAATTCTTTGAAAATGTGGTAAAGCAGACCCAAATGAAGCCAAAGAAAGTCATCGGCTGGATTCTGAAAGACCTGCTCAGTTATTTGAAACAACATTCCCTTACAGTAAAAGAAAGGTCAGGCTTCTTGATTACTCCCGTGGTGAAACAGAAGTGATCCTTTTCTCTTTTACCATGAATAGTATTGTGTCACTCTGTTGCTCGCCCCTGCTGTAGTTACTATCTGTGAAGTTTGTTGCACTGGGCAGTACTCCGTAGGTCCTGACGCTGTCATGCTGGATGCAGTTAATCAAACACTTCGCAGAGAAGAGGCCCATGTAGTTAAGAGTAGTAATCAGTCTTCCTTCTTTCAAACATGACAGTCAGGCTCTCAATACCAAAGTTGAATATAGCATATTGTGAGGAAAAATACCAGCTCGTCGTGCTAAACTACATAATCTGTAGGCAACCAAGAGTAGCCTAGGTATATTACTTCATCTTCTTCTCTGTGGTAAATTCTGCCCCCTTTTTCCCTAGCCCAGTCAGTCCTTTCCTCCTGGCTGACCTCCTGAACCTTCTAGAAAAAAAAGAGATTTCTTCTACAGCAGCAAAGCAGGTAAGTACCGCTTTGATTTTACTGCACTTTGATCCTGTGGCTGCTTACTCCATTCATGTAGCAATTTTATAATCAGTGTGTACCAGTACGTGGGTTGCTTTAAAAAAGAGAATTTAGAGTGTTGGTGAAAGATTAAATTTGTATCTATCCTATATACATATAATAGATGAAAATGCCTCCTGTGTACCTGATGTGACAGACGCATCTGCGTATTCAGCGTGAGAAGCGGGCACAAGCCAAGCAGTAGATTTAGGCACCATGAACTGAAGTCAGGTACATAAATCCTGCTGCTGAGCAGACTGGGCACTAGATATCAGTTTCACAACTCAAGTCAGACCCGAGTGAAAGGTCAGTGGGAGCTAATCCATGACTTGCAGTTCAGCTGAATTCTCCTCGGTCTTAAGGGAGAGTAGAGTCTTCGTTCCCAAGCATTAGCATGTGGAACAGGGTATTGCTCACCTGGGCGTAGTTACAAAAAGGGTTCTGCTTTGGTGCACCCCTGAATCAAAAGGGGGCAGGTCTGGCCTTTCTTTTGTCCTTCCTGGAGCAACTGCTATCATGGGCCTCTCAAGCAAGTAGTGATGGTAATGCTAGTTTCTCCCTTTAAAAATACCACCTTGCTTACAACAGTCTGAAAAATCAGCTCTTGGTGGTTTGTATCTAAAATTGTGAAACTGCTTATGATGGGTACGGTGACTGCTGTGTCCATAGACAAAATTTGGAGGCTTTCTGTGACAGGGAGTAATCAGTCATGCACCTTAAATTGTTGCTGGCTCATTTATGTGGAATGCATTGTCTTTTCAGATTTAGTATCATCCTCTAGATGAGTACATTAGATGGCTGCTGCTGCTCAGGTGTTCATCAGTGAAACTGTTAATAAATATATTTGACTTGCAATGAAGATATTTAACTTGCCTTGTCTGCTGCTTTCAGGCCTTTAACTGTCTAAGATACACAGAACGTATTTCCATCTTTCTAGCACGTATTGATTTAATCCAAGTACAAGGTTGGAGTAGCACTGAAGTCAATTCACTTCTAGTGTGTTTGTTTGTTTGTTTTTTTCCATGATTATAAACCAAGTGTAACTGTTGCAAATGTGGGTCTTTACCCTACTTGGAGACACTTGGAAGTTTCTTCCTGGTTTGTTGTTTTCTTGTTTGGAGATGCTTGTGATTCTTAATTAAGTTGGTCTTGTTGGCCAGCTGCTGTGAATAGCCAGCTGCGTATGACAGGCGTCGTAAATGAGGATTTAAGCGCCTGACTTCAGGCATGTGCTTATGGAAATTTCGGATTGGAAAAGTAAAAGCTTCAAAAAGGCGATAAAGTATTAATAGGAAAAGCATTGGAATGCAGAGCAGTGGTTCTGTGCCTGCGGGGCTATGGCACACCCATCCGTTTGGGGTGTGCATTTGAAAGGGGGGCCTTGGAACTCCGTTCCTAACTCTTGGCTTCCCTGTGGAGGTAGAGACAGCGTACTAATGCTCTTCTAGGGGAGTTTCTTGCCTTGTGATGTATTCGTGTGCCAGCACTTTCTGACAGATTATGAAATGCCAAGAATTTCAGAGATGCTTTTCTTGTTTAATTACCGACTCCTCGTAATGTGCATGTTGTCCTCGGCGTTCTGAAATTGGACACAGAGAAATAACAGTAACTGTTTGCCATCACTGAGCGATGCTATCAAACTGCAGAAACCTTGCCACATTTAGAAAAGTATTTTGGTTGCCTGGATGTCGGAAGAATAACAAATGTTTATAACAATTCTCAGCAGTAGACGGAGATACTGGATGGCCCGAGGGCAGAACAGGCTATATATACACAAGAGCGAGCAGTTGAATTGCAGCGCTTGGGGGAGGGCGGGGGGAGAGGGAGCTGCAGCGATAGAGACAGATCCAACGAGCAAGGATGGAAAGGTTCGATGGGGTGAGCGCGCAGACACGTGTACGTGCTCGCTGCGGGAAGCTGTTAGCAGTTTAAATTTTTTAAGAGGGCTTGTGTTTGGTCCCTGCTGTCTAAGGCACCGAAACATGGGCAGATAAAGAGCTGCGAGGGCTGGTTATGGACACGGAGCATTGTGTGGTAGCACGTGTGTGCCAAGGAGAAGGCATTGCCTGCTTACATAATTACCACTCTAGGTAATTAGAGAGCTCACGCCCAACTTGCCATCAAATGTAGCATCCTACTCCAGAGTTTTTTTTTCAGCCTGGCGTGCCCGTGCAGAGGGGAGCAGCGTCCAGCTCCACTGGTGTGCAGGGCCATGGGGTGAGGGTGTCCCCGGTCAGGGGCTGTGGCTCAGCCCAGAGGCACTGTTTTGAAGCCCGCGGTGGGACGTGCCAGTGCTGCTCACCCGAGGCAGAAAACCAGGCTGATGGGGGAGTGTGCCTGAGGTGGGCACTGAGACCTCCTGTGCAGGGCTAGCAGTGTCACCGGCATAAGGGGCCGGTAGGTAGTTAGGTAGGGCTTTGTGGGAGGAGACGGGCTCCTGGGTCAGGAAAGCAGAAATTTGGCCCTGCTGCCAAGAGCCACGTTGGAGCATCTCGCCGTGGACGCTCTTGTCACGTATCTGTCAGGGATCTGTGGCGGGGCGTGGAGCAGAACGTTAACCCAGGTCATCTTTGCTTCGGCAGTTGCCCAGGTCACCTGTGAAGGAGTAACTTCCAGCAGACCCGCCTGGCACCCTTACTTTAAAGTAGGTATCGGGGCAATGAGGACAGTACACAAACGTTGAACAGAACCTTCTGCTTTGACAATTATGGCCAGGCCATCTGGAGGACTGGACCCAGCCTACCCCTCACTTTTGTCAGAGGCTGAGGGACAACTGCCAGGCATCGAGGCTTCCATTACTGGAAAGGAGAGATGCCCAGAGGACTGAGGCGAGCGGCACCGCCTGCCGCTTCCTTCCCACCCTTGGCAGCAAATCACTGCAGAGAGGGTTTCCAGTTGGAGCGTTCTCAGGCGCAGCAGTCAGCTGGCACGTTCACCAGTTGCAAAATGTTTGAGATGATGCCCGTGGCAGGCAGACGTGTGAGTCCTGATTAATTCATCTTGACCAGTGGTTTAGCTGCTACGCCTGTGTTGGTAGAAGACCGAAGAACATCATTAAAATCTAATCACGCTTGGGCAAGAATCAATAGTAGAAACTACTGAGGTTTCAGGAATGGAAATGAGGCCTGAGATTCTCGTTTTGGCTCTGGAGACTTCATAATTTGATCCTTCTGTTCTGGTGCAGGCAGTTTGTGTAAATGAGTTGAAATCATTTTTTAAACTGCTTTCTTTAGATTCGTACTCCTTGCCAAGTGGAGAAACACGTTTTTAAAAGTGCATTTTTGACAGGTCTTGGCCACATCTCTTTCTGCTTTCCTACGTACCTGTAAACAAGCAAGGGCCTTGATAACACTGTTGCTCTACCAGCGAAGTGGAGATGCTCATTACCAAATTGAAAAGTACACATGATGCAGATGTCACAGGGAAAATCTGGTGCCTTCAGGGTTTCCAATGGGCAGCTTTTCTCAGTGCCAGGAGACATTTGGCATAGGAACAGCGGGGAATCCGAGCTGGATCTCTGACTGTCAAGCCACTCTGCCCCCGATCCAGTCCTAAAAATCACATCTGCCTTTTCCCAGGAGAGCAATGGGAGCTTATTCACTGCCTACCCTCCGATTTGTGCGGCATTTCAGGCTCTCTGGGGTGTTCTGCTGTGGGCTGTGCTGTGCAAAGAAGACAGGGCTCCTTCTGCAGGGTGATGTACCCACCTGGTGCCTCAGGAGGCCTTGAGGACAGAAAGCTTCCTGCCTGGTCCCTCAGGGAAGGTGTGGGAAGGGACTGCCCGGCGTAGCAACAACAAAAATAAAAACCTCAGAACAGGCAAGTGGCTGTAGACAGGTTCAATCTCTGTTGGATGTATTTCTTTCTAGGGGTGTTCCAGGTGGCACTGGCATGATGATTTTTTAAGTACTTGCACTGAAGGGAAGCTCTTGTAGAAGACATCATATGCTGCACTGATTTATTTAGATATAAACACCTGAAAGCTTTACTTACAGCGGTTGTCACTCTGGCTGCTTATCAGCAACTTTAATATCATGATCTGCCTTTAACTCTCTTACAAGGAGAAAAAACAAGATGTAGCTGCTACAATACAGCTGCGTGTCATTACCCTCTCTCAAGGTCTCCAGCAGAGCGATAAGATCCATAAAAAGCTTTGGGGTACTGCTGGCAAACAAATCTCCTCTTGCAGGAATCGTGTCCATGACTGATTCTTAAATACTTGTTGCGGCTACCAAATCATTTAACTGAAGGTCTTTTGTACCAGAAAATTCCTCATGCTGAAAAGAATTGCTCGAGTAGTTAAGATACCAGCCCACACACTTCATTTTTTCCTGAGTTGCCTTGCTGCCCTGCTTATTACTTAACATGCAGTTTGAATGCCCCTTCGCGTCTCCCCATCCCAGCCTCTTCTTCATCCTACAGTAAGTATTTTGATGCTGAAACTTTGATGTGACATCCTTTTCCATGTCGGTACACAGCGATGGCCCAAACATACAATTATACCTACAGCTCAGGATGGAATACAAGCAGCTGTTTTAATAAGGGTTTTCTTTCTCTCCTCCCATGGCTCTGAAATAAGAGCAAAGGGAATAGAGAAAATGACTGCTCAAGGAAATTACTGTTTTTTATGAATGTTCTTCTCTGCCACATTTATTCCTGTGCTACAGCACAGGAGAACACACCAGCATTACTCAGTGATTATTCTGGAGTTTGCCCAGCATTCTCATACTCGGAGGTGATGCATAGGTAGGCTGGAGCTGCAGTGTTCCTCCTGCTCGGCGCTATTTTTCTTCAGCTTTGTCACACGTATCCTCGCTGCGGCTTGCTGAAAAGGACCGGTAATGGAATGAGTTACCTGGGGTTGGACTTGGTACGGTAGCCAGCTAACCGTCAATTCCCATCATTCACGGAAACGTGTTTTCTTCGCTGCTCTCGGGCAGTTCTTGTGAATAATGTGCGGCAAGAGCTGCCAGAGGAACAGCCTCGCAGGCAGCGACGGTCTCTGCTGTGGTATCCCCTTCTCCCAGCCAGGGAGCAGTGAGGTACCGGGGGGCTGTGCTCGGCAAACTTCTGTGCAGAGGTAATAAGTGAAAATGCCTTGTCTTTATTTCAGGATGCAGAAAAGGAGGAGAGGGTACAAGAGCTCCTTTGGCAAGGCACAGGATTACATTTTGGGTTTGTTCACTTTTAGGTAACCTGCTCTCGCTTTAACTAAAATCTGGCATCTTGGATCAGTAACTGCAACACTGCACGTAAGCAACATCGGTAAATTGAGACGCTGACCTTCGCTCCTCATTGTGATTTTCAGGTGCTTATGGAATTGTGGAAGGGAGAAGGGAAGACTCCTCTCGAAATCATTAAAGAAAAGAAACTTGAGCTGATACAGGATCAAAAAGAGCTTGAACAGATCTGCCAGGCGGTGATTGATGGACAAGAAAATGAGGTGATTATGATGGTGCTGGGAAGCTTGTGCACTACAGCGGTCTGTGGCACTAAAAAGGGGGTTAAAATGGCCTCTCTGCTTTTTTTTTCCTTTTGATTGGCCTTTGAGCTCTAGAGCCAGTCTAGGAGCATTAAAGCTGCTGCTGAGATACTATCAGGCTTTTCTTCTCCTTTCTTATTTTACTAAGTGTCTTTTTTTGTTGTTTTTTTTTAAATTGAAGCTTAGACAAAATGATGAGCAGAAGAAATTACCAGTCTGGCTACTGCACTAAGTCATTCTGAGAGAACATAAAAAATTTAATGCAGGAAAGCAAAACTGCCCCTCTTCAGCTATACTGCTTTTAACCTGACCTGCCCACCCGGCCACATAACTCTGATTTTTATGTCATCTGTTGTGATATTAGGGCAGCACAGTTAAACTGCTCTGACGCTGGAGATGGAGATTATCTGCCAGCGAGCTGTCTAAGTTTCGTAGTTAGAGACTGTATCAGAGCTGGCAAGGCAAAATTTTGACTTGCATCTGTCTCTTCGCTGTGTCTTTCTGGCAGTGGAGGGAGACAGGGACTCGCTCTCCTGCCTGACGATGTCTGTGGGGTGGGGAGGAGCTGGACCCCTGCGGCATCGGTGGCTCCGGCAATGGTGTCCGCTCTGCCATCCTGCTGCGGGGCTGTGGCAGCAGCACAAATGCTGCGGCGGGGAACATGGGGCTTTGGCCCTTCCCCATCTCCTTGGAAGGACACACGGCAGCCTGCGTGGCTCAGCAGTCTAGAAAGGTCTGAGCCGAGGAGAAAGGGAAAACAACCTTGCTGGTCGTGAAGGGGAGGGGTGGGAAGGGATCTTGAGAGAGTCTAAAATCTGCTTTATAAAAAGCAAAACAAAAGCAAGTGCTTATATGTTCTCTGGAGTGATAATGTAAAAGCAGAAGTGAATAGCTTACTTCTAATGCAAACACTGTCTAGATACATTTGCCATTTGGGAAAAGCCATTAACATCTTTTGAGAACAATACCACCCACCCCGGATCTCATTGGGGGATGCTAACAGCTCCGCAAGAGCTTTTGATAAAGAAAATGAGCTGGCAGTAGGTCGGCGTGACCTCCATCAGACTGACTCATTTGCAGAGCCTGATAAAAGTGCTGCTGTATTTTCCGGCTGGTGGAAGCACAAGTGTGGACAGAAAGAACATTAGGGCTGATTGGGAAGTGCAAAAGGTCCGTAACTACACTCCCATTTCAATAATGCTGCTTTCTCCAGGAATGTAATACCTCTCTGTTTTCCACTGTTTTAGTCAAGCCAAATGCAGCAGAATGGCCTCACTCCCCTACTTTTTTCCAGGTGGTCTTTTGCCAAGGCAAAAGCTGCCTTGAAGGCCTGTAATTCACTGCTTGAAATTGCTGTGAGAGCTTACCTTACAAAATAGTGCTAGCTGAGTACTTGACAGGTGAGGGGAAAAAGTATGCTGTGCTTTTTGATAGTTAACTTTCTTTAAAATGAATTTACAAACAGCCGCTCAAGCCAACACTGAGCAGCTTATGAAACTGAAGTATCTGGATTGTGCTGGATTCTGCCCCATATAGGTAATTTCTAGCAGATAGGAGCAAGAAGTCCTTTCCATATTGTGACATTAGAGAAGATTCTAGACTGCCAGTAACGCGGATACAGTAATGAGTAGCAATATTTGCATTTGTGCTTGGTATTGGCACAGGGCGTGGTTCATATGTTCACAGTCCTTCCCTTAATACCCGTAAACAGGACATCTTACTCAATTTGAAGCTGTTGTGTTTTGGCCAGTGACTCTGACAATGTAGAGAAAATCTTCCCTGCTCCACAAACACTACGAAGGCCCCATGCTTGTCTTTCAGCAGTAGCATCTCCTTTAGGAATGCCCAAAAGTGAAATTTCCAGTGCTTTCCCCCCCTCCCCCACAGTGTCTTTACTTAGCTTTTAAATATGGCTTTTGCTATTTTGCAGGTGATTGTGCATCAAACGCTCGCTGTCTGATAAGAGGTCGTATTTCTGATCAGTTAATTAATTGCTAGGCTGCAAAGGATTCCATGCTTAAAGGAAGCAACATGCTGTTACAAAAACACCTACACCTGCACTTGAAGGACCTCACGAATATTATCAAATAGATGACGATTCGGTGCAAATTACTTGTTGTAACTGAACAGCATGTTGAGTAAAAAGGTACAAAAAGAAGTCAGTCTGATTTTTTTTTTTCTGGCTTTTTTCCAGAAAGTTGCTGCAGACACCATTAAAATCCCAAAGTGTTTTCTGACTTTTCCACTAAGAGGCGATCTATTGGCTCTAAGGCCCTGCTGCAGCAGGGACCTGCTCTTGCCTCATGGGAGCAGAGCAGGAGCTTATTGGAAAGCTGAAGGCAGTTTTTATAAAAGTATCTTAGCCCAAAATATGCTATTCTACCACAGTTCTCCAGAGGACAAAAATATTCATACTTTGGCTGTGAACAAGTGAAAATGTCCAGGTTTCCTTGTAACACTGCTCTCTGTTTGTTGTTTGGTTGTTTTTTTTCTTTCAAGGTTACGGCGATAAAAGCAGGAAATCGCAAGGTTCTAAATAAGTTAATTGGCCTGGTACAACGAGAAACACAAGGACGATCCAATCCTGTTCTGGTGAAGCAATTATTAGAGAAGAAGCTGTCAGAGTAGCCATGAGAGAAAACCATCCAAGTGTCTACAGAAGACGTGCTTTGTTCTGTCTTGTTCACTGCAAATGAATGTCAGCGCCTCCTCACGTAGCATCAGGATTATTGGCTGGATGTGAAGCCGCGTTACGTCCTCGCCCTCCCCGGCTGCATCAGCCAGAGGCAGATGAGCCAAAGACTATCAGGAGACGATACAGGCCTTTGGCATCTCCCTCACTTGGGTGTGGCAGTTGGAAATGGGATTGCCACAGCGCAGTGGGAAATGACCTCCCCGGGGTGCCTGTGAGCATGCAGAGAGCTGAAGCTGTATTGGTTAGTTTTGTCCTAAAGCGAGTGTAAGCTCAGCTTTTCTAAGCTGCCTCTTTGTGAGGAGGGAAATTCACAGTTCTGGAATGCAAAAGGCTGGTGGTACACACCAGCAACCCACTGTAAATCAGGACGTGCTCACTAGTAACAATGATTAAAACACCTAGCAGAAGGAGAAAAACCTGTCCACTGCTGTCATTCTGTTTGGTTTCTGAGGGATGGGTAAAGGATGAAGTCACTGACTGCTTAATTAAATTCCTGAGGCTAGTGCCACAAACGGATCCAAGTGCCTACATCTAAGAATGAGCATCAAATTGTTTACTCACCTTCTCGTTCTGTGCCCAAACATCTGCTTTGCCTCCTGTCTTGCAGCTCTTTGGGTTGCGAAGGGCTGTGTGCCTGAGCCCTTCCCAGGTTCACATCCCAGGTTTTTTTTTTAGCAGAGCAGCTGTACTTGTGCCAGCCCTGCAGAGGAACATGCAGTACCTTTCTCTTCTGCAGTAGCTCCATAAAGGGACTGTTTCCTCCAGTTTTGGGGGGTGTTTGTTTGTTGTTGGGTTTTTTTTCTCTGCTGGTGAGAACCTGACCCTGTGGTGTTACAAATGCTCCCAGCCCAGAGCTGCGTGCTTCTCTGACCTGTGTCATTCTGCTGGCACCTGCATCTGCACTGGAAGGAACTGAACAAGCAGGTGAGTCACCAAAACTGAAGAGGACTCAGCTGGATTTTGGGGTCTGTTCCATTATTTCATTGTAAGGAGCATTTTAGCCTTTTTTAAACAAAAAATTATATTTTTGTACCTTCCATTTTTCAGCTCTTAGCTTGAGGAAATCACTGAAATCCAAGGTCCTAGAGCTAACTTCCCAGTCCTGACCCATTTTAGCTGGTCAAACCGTTACCAGGAAACTCAACGAGAGGCAGCCTATCAAATTTACATTTTTTAAAGAAATCCCATTTAGTACCAGGTGTTTGAAGTTCTTAAATCCCTTCTGGAGGCTGCTAAGCCATACATTTTAAAGATCACATTTATCTCAGACCTCAAAGATAGTTCCTTGGAATTGTTCTTTCAGATCTGCCTGCAGGGCCGACAGCGTCACTGGAGCACAGCTGCTGTGGCCCTGGGACTTGGGTCACCTTCTGCAACTGAGGTCCCTGCACGACTCGTTCAGACTCGGCTGAGAGCAGTTCATTCTCCCGAGGAACGTGCCGATGTATGTCTCGAGGAGGACATTTCTGTACAAGAGGGCTCGCTGTTCAAGTGTGAACTGTTAATTAGAAGAAAAAAAACCCTGTGGTTTTTCAAATACATTTAATGAATAAAATGCATACCCATTAGTCACATAAAAATAACTTTACAATTCAAAAGTCGTGCAGCTGACAGAAAACGGTAATGAGGTTGCAATCAAAAAACATGACTGTTCAGAAAAAAAAAAAACAACCAAAAACAAACCTCCAAAACTGCCCCCCAAAAATGTACAACCTCAAACCGCCCCGGATTTTAATATAACTTGACCTTCACATAAAGGCTTTTACTACCGCTTTTCACATCACGAGCAAAAAGTACTATTTTTACTTTAAGTGGTGTGAGTTTTCAGTAAGTTTAGATTATACAGCAAACTTAAAATTTTGGATTCTGTAGAACTCTTGCTCTGGCAGCAAGACACAAAAAGGCACGAGGGCTTCTGCATGAAATCATCAATCTTAATTTAAAGGTATTCCTTCAGTTTAGAAAAATACAATTGTTTCCAAAAGGTGGGTCTCTAAGGTTAATGCTTTTTTTGATGCTGCTGTGCTTAGTTTCCCTTCCGCTGTAGTGGGTGTCTTTAAAACAAAATAAAAATTAAAGCAAAACAACAACGTATTTGGAAGAGTAATAATTAAGCTGCATTTAAACTAAGGAAGGATCTCCACTCCAGTAGCATGGCTACTGGTGGTGGGTATCTTTTTCACAGGGCCACTTCTTTGCTCCTCTTCCTATGTAATGACACTTTGCTAATATGGTACAAAATTTGTTAAAACTCAGGAGCCAAGTTCCATAGGAGTAGAGTCTGTAGGAGAACAGGGTTTAACTCAGATGAGATCAAGATGATGAATATTTCTGAAGTTTCTGGAGATACCAGCTACCACCACCGCCAAA
>NW_009725860.1:59045-63276 GCF_000703405.1 Apaloderma vittatum | reverse complement strand
TGGCAGCTGCTGGCAGCGCAGGGACCTCCCAGAGCCGGCGGGCGTTGCTCCCATGGTGGCAGCAGCCGGCATTAAGAGGCTCATCGGTCACCTCAGACCAGTACAACGAAAACACTGGACCCTGCTACAGCAGCCTAAATGCAGACACTGCCTTCCTCTGCGTCCTAAAGGGAGCTAAAGGCAAATTCTAATTACTCCACAAGTGATCTCTCTACTGTGCAGAGACGCCTTTGGTTTATACTTGTGTGACAGAAATCGATGGAGCACGTTAAAAGACAGAAACAGCAGCCTCAAGGAGTTTAGTATCTGCTACTGCGAAGACAAAACCACCAGCCTGGGACAGGTGGGTCTGCAAGATAAAAGGCAGAGCCTAACTATGAAGTGTTCAATGTCAGAACATTTTGCACACCAGGAGGCTGTTTTAAGTGTGGTGGTATCAAGGCTAGGAGCTCAAGAATTAGGATTTGAGGCTTTGACCCCAACTTGCAAGCCTTCCGTGGCTACAGCAGTGCTCCCTGCGCTACTGCTTGTAGCTGCCATCTGTGCAGCAGCATCAGGCAGGGTGAGTTAAGGACAGTTTCATGCAGATTTTCAGCAGTAACCATCCACGAACAGAGGGCCAAGGAAAAAGCTCACAAATTAAAAGCTGATACCAGAGCCTGTCACGACAGTCTCATCTCCTGGCTGCTTGAAGCCCTTTAGGAGGTCACTCCTGAGGGTGGAGAGATTTACTGTCTCATAGAGCTGAAGTATCCCATGTCCGAGGCTGCACAAGAGGAGAAGAAGGTTGCCTAAAAAGATGCTGGCAATGCTGAAGTAATGAAGAAAGAATTTCTAGTGCTCAGTCTTGGCTGTGGAGTTTAATTTTAACCGTGTTAAAAATAGAAGCATATGATAGGAACCTTAACTAAAAAATTTACAGCTAGAGTATTCATGCTGTGATTTCACTGTGGCCCCTTTCCACTCCACTTCTATGGCGTGGTGTCAGCATACCGCGATGTTCTCGTTTCTGTTCTGAGCACCCCTCTACCTACACACTTTCACAACCACTGACCTTGGCAGCATCTTCTCAGCAATTTATGCCGCGCTTGGGTTTGGTTTTTTTTCCACACAAAGAAAATCAAATTGGGTTTTTCACTCAACTCTTTCTCTCAAACTGCGCGAGGGAGAAGATTGAGCTAGCATCCCACTGGTCTTTTTGCCTGCATCTTTCTCGCGATGCTATTTACAAATACTCCATGGGATTCTGCTTCACGTAATGGCCATAGAAAAACAAGTTACAGCAGGTCAAGATTTATCGACCCAAATGCTTAGGAACTTATATGCACTGGGGTTGGCTGTTGAGTGCAAGTCATTCTTGTCCCCTCAGAAACTGCAAGCTTTCAGCTCATAAACCCGTACAGCGAGAATTCTACTGCTGAACAGTGCAAGGAAGGCAATAAAATACAAATCTGAAGTTATCATAACCTGTGATTTGCTGCCCATTGCGATGTCAAATTTAAACTCCTTCTAGAAGAGCCCCTGGGCCAAGCCAGATCAGTAATTAAGAGATGACTGCAGCAGGGACGCAAACCACTGGGAACGCGCCTTCTCTCCTGACTGTGCTCCAACATCCCCCCCAGGTCAGGCCATGCAGTCTGGATTTTAACTGCAGTTAAGGCAGAGGGACAGAAACACTCAGGGGCTGTCACAAGGTAACAAAGATGGAAAAGAAGGTAGAGTTCAGTGAGCAACGCAGCTCTAAGTGGTCCTAAGGAGAATCACAGAATGGCCTAGGCTGGAAGGGACCTCAGAGATCGTCTAGTCCAACCTCCCTGTCATGGGCAGGGACGCCTCCCAGCTAAAACGCGCTCGCCGCCGTGGCTGTAACCCCCGCCGGTGAAAGCCCAGCCACAACTTCTCTGGACAATTTATTCCAAAGTCTTGCCACCCTCATACTGAAGAATTTCTTTCTAAGATCCAAACTTCTGACTGAATCTTCTCCAAAAAACATCTGGTGGCAGCTGTGCCAAGACCCTGTGTTGCCATGTCCATTGCCTTGTCATGGCAGCCTTTGGGAGAAGGGCCTAGAGCTGGGATCAGTACTTATCGCTGCAGAGGTTGTACTACCTTGAGCTCATCCTAAAATGACCACTTGAAGGCCAACAGTTTCACTCAGGGAACGCCCCCTCCACACACAGGCATGTTGCAGAAACACGCATCCAAAGTTCTCCCGACATACATTCGCATTGACCACAGCTTCATCTAAAGCATTTACACCCACTGAGCAGGCGTAACCTTCGGTGACTTGTCTTTTACCTTCTCATTTCTAAAGCTGGAGAGGCCACATTTTCAGACTGGTCTTGGAGGCCGCTAGGTTTTTCACACTGAAGCTCAAAAAAATAATGTTACGACTCTGGAATTTTACAACAGACACTGGTCAGAGTTTCCAACAGCGAGCTGCCCTTGGACACCGAGAGTTACAAGTCCTTGGCTGAAACTGCAGCAAGGGACACAGACCCAGAGCTGCTCCCTCTCCTTTTGAGGATGAAATGGTGCTTCATCTGAGCTCTGGCCAAACTGACACAGCAGCACTGAGCTGGACACAGCTTATTGCCTTGGATTTGACTCACCCACGTTATTTCTTGGTCTAAATCCAAGCTGGTTATTTTTAAAGTAGACTGCAATAAAACACAGCTGCTGCAGAGTTGGCTTCATCAGAAATGTAAGTTTGCAAGTATTTAGTCCACGATACGTAACTGTGTGTGGGCAGCCTGCCGAAGTGCCAGAGAAAGTTATTTTGTTGAGAAATGCAGCCTTTGCACAAAAGTTCCACCAGGGCTTTTAGCCCAGAGACTTCAGTCTTAATTTAATCCAGCTGCCACACAAGAACCATTATAATCAATGAACAAAAAGAAGATTTGCACAGTCAGCAACAAACCACCACTTTAAGTACCTACATATTTGAGAATTCAAGTAATGCTCCTATTCATAAATAAGAGGCTTCCGACTGAGCATATAACAAATACAATACATTGACACTGGGCCACAACATGTTTAGAAAAGCTGGAGGCCTCTAAAAAAACAAAGCGCATTTAGTCAGAGTTGGGCTCTCACCGCCAACACAGTGAAACCGCACTGCATCCTGTGGCTGGCTGCGGTCAGACAGCTGCACCACCATCTTATTATCTGAAAAATCTATTTATACAAGTCTGACACCACCTTAATGAGCAATTTTTACCCTCCTTCATGTAGTTTTGGCCCACAACCTTATGTAGCAGTGCTACCCACTTGGGCAGATACCCCTGGATGCGGTCAGTCATTTTTTTGAGTTTGCTATGGGCTTTTTCTGGTCCCCAGTAAATCAGAATAACACAAATGCAAATTCTTAGGGCATTTTGCACAGAAGCAAGTGCCCCCTGCTAATCTGTGATGGTTTACCTTTGGTTTGCTCATTAACATAAACAGCCCGAGTGTCGCGTACCCTCCGTTTCTGCTGATAACGCTCAAAAGGTGCAAGGGAGAATGTGCTGTAATTATCTAAATCGGACCTGGATGTGGTGGCAACATTGCTGTGTTGTGCCAGAGCTATCAGAGTTAAAAGAAAAAGGAAAATCCCAGTATTCTATGCGTAATCACAGATGCAGTTTAAACATTACAAATGCAATAGGAGCCGTCATAAAAACTGCAGGCATGACATAGCAATTTCAGTAAATACACCACAGTAAATTGCTTATTAAATCAAGCTGCCCTCAAACGGGAGCTGCGGCTACAAATTCAAATGATACAGTGACAGAATTTAACTGCATCAAATCACGCTGCTCCCATCCTTTTCTTCCCAACCCCGAGATTTTTAGAGCTTCTCAGAGGATCTAAAAAAACCTTCCCGAAGCACGAAACCTTGTGCGCAGCGTAAGCAGAGTGCACAACAGGGTAGCGAGCGTGTACGCGCTGTGCTCCTCCTGGTAAATAGAACTTAACCTCCCGAACTTGAACTCTTGGGCTCTGCGGAGTGCAGGAAGTTTGTTTGCAAATGTTTTTCTCTGAAGGAGCGAAGAGACCGTGGGGGCATTGTGCCCGGGCCAGAGAGCAATTAGAAGGGTGCTGGTGGCCGAAATGCTGTTCAGGCTTACTGTTCCCGTTCCAGAGCAGGACATCCAAGGTCCACCACAGTCACACTGGGTTTTCTCCCACACCAGGAAATTTACTGATCTTACTAAAAAGTTCAAATCGCATCTGAAAGGCAAATACA
>NW_009725860.1:54738-59014 GCF_000703405.1 Apaloderma vittatum | reverse complement strand
CCAAAGGGGGCACAGCAGCAGGCCGCGGCTGAACCCACTGGATGCTTTACAAGCTGACAAGCCCCAATGAAGGAGGAAATAAGTAATTTATGAACAGGGTGCTCTGAAGGATGTATCTGGGTGTGCCGGTGAGAGGGACAGCCCATGCCCGCTACTGGGAGATTTCTCCTCTCCACAGAACAGAGCTGCAAAGAGCAGCTCTCATTTCTGTTCTTCCAAACCAAGGTCAGAAGTTACCAGGAACAAAAAAAGACTGCATCTTTCACATCCAAAACTGCAACACTAACATCTTGATCTCATTTGAAATGCTTTTTTTTTGGGGGGGGGCACACATGGAAAAGAACAAATTTAAGAAAAATACTTCTAACACAATATTAAAAAGGTGGCGAGTAGGGCCAACAACATGCACGTGAGTCGCAACTGGCCGTACGCATCTAAAGATCAGCACATGCACAGGGTGATGCTGTTTCAAATGAAAGCCGCCAGGTGCATCAGCCCAATTAGTAAAAAACATGAGCCTGTGGGCACTGAGACTGACCCTTGGGGCATCCAAAAATGTCAAAGGTAAAGGAGAATGACTACAATTATCTTAAGCTAAAGCGTTCACTTTATAAGTAGGTTGAAAAAAAAATTTAAAAAAGAAATAGAGCAGGTTGAAATTGCTGGTGAGGCTCCTTGCCGCAGCAGAACAACTTTAAAACATACACTCAAAGGCTGCCTCATTGGAAATGTCGCATTCACAGTCTGAAGCATCTAGCAGGAGACTGGAAATTAACTTTGGTATCACTGAGCCACCACCTGCAGGTTTTGGAATAGATCTGCCAACCCCAGGACACTTCGTTCGTGACTGACACCAAGACAACGTGCCCAAAAGGGACTGCTCTAGTCACCCCCCCACCACACACACACATACCCCCCCTACGTGAGTGTGGGCAAATCCAGGCCATGGAGCACTTCCCCACTCTTGGAAAGAGCAGAGGAACGCTGTGTCCTCTGGGGTCCCACCGGCTGGACCACAGGCATGTGGGATTTTTTGGAAAAAGCTTCATCAATACATGAGAGACGGGCTAACACGTTATTTAACTGGAGGGAAGAAGCTTATTAAACGAGCATTTGGCTGAAGAACTTAAATGACACAGAGGTGGTTAATCTCAAAAGATCAACATTTTCAAGCTAAATCACAGGTTCTGCATTTTGAAGACAGGAAGATGTGCTCCCCACCAATATTTTTTTTTTTCTAGGTGCTGGACATGATGCTACTATCACAAGTAAGACATAGCTGCAAGTCTGATCCCGCTCAGGAACCAAGCAACATAAAGTTAGCCTATAATCACATTTTTACAGTCCTGAGCCAGGGTCACTGCACTCGCCCACCTCTTCTTTTTGGGGACCTGACAGACAGATTTCCCGTTTACAAGAGGACCCTGTGCACAAACACAGTTCTGACCTTTCAGCAAGTCTTCCACACGACTCCAGACTTCTAAGGCTCAGTTTATCCTACTGGATGTAGAACATAAGCTCTACTACAGGGTATGAGATAAACCTTCCCCTTCCTCAAATTTACGGACGCTTTCTTGAACAGTCCGCATTTTAAAATCCCTGTGCAGCTTAACAGACCTGCTGGAATGAAACTGCTGTGACTTTGCACGCGTTGAAAAAAAAAAAAACAGTTAAAATTAACAACCTCAAAAGGAATTCCTTCTACCCAGGAAACACTGACTCTTCTTTCAGAATTAAAACAAGGGAAGGGAGTGTTCACATAGTAATTTTACTGCCTTGAGCATTGGTCTGCAGAATTCTTTATTCAAAACAGAAAATAATAAGAAAAGGTATTTTTTCATTCCTTTTTAAGAAGTCTGTCAAAAAGGGCTGGGTTGCTTCTGCAAGTACAGCACAGAACACAAAGCTACCGGTACTAATGGGAACAGGAACGGGTGAGCGGGAAAAGAACTCACCATGTCATAGGACAAGTTTAAGAAATAAAAATAAAGGGGAAAAAAGAAATCTTTATTTGCTCATCACCCATTTATGATGACAATGCAGGGGGGAAAAGGAAAAAGAGCGAGCTCTCAAAACTGGATAACTAAGATTTAAGAAAATACCCACGGCCTTGGCTTCAGCTTCCAAGGAGCTTCTGAGGTGAAGCAGGGCCACATGGAGGCCAGTAGGTGGTTTACAGCATGGCGATGCAATGGTGCCTAAAACAATAAACAAGTTAGAAGCAAAAGCAAACCAGAGAGTCAGCTGGGAAGCAACAGGACCCCCAGCCGTTGTGGAAGTGAAGACTGTACAGCAAACAAGTGAAGCCGGACCCAGAGAAGTTTTTGAGATGATTTTGTTAGAGGTACTCTTCGAGACTTCGAGATTTTTTTTTTTTCCTTCTTTGGAATAGCCTACAGCAGTATGACACAATAAATGTGTCTCTCAGCTTGTAGGTGAAAGGTACAACTTTTCAGAAGCATCTAAAGGGTTTAGGAGCTTAAATTGCACTGCAAATTCCACAGGATTTTGACCTGTTTTTAAAGTGTTCTCGTAATCTCTGAAAAAGTGTGTTTCAAAATCAAGGGGCAATTTTCTGGAGCATCCTCCATTACAGAATTGCAAGGAGCAAGAGAACTAACATATAGAGGTGATATTTGTGCTTTTTCTTTCTTCAGATTTCCTGCAGTCACTGTTAGCTTCTTTCCTGGACAAAGGGGTTTAAAGCTTTCTTGAACTAAGCTCCTCTCTATGCAGCCAACTGCAGCACATTGGAAGCACAATTATGCTATGAAGATAAGACGAAATTCAGTGGTGATGCACCAATTCATCATGTTTGGGTTCTTCTAATGAAGCCCATTACTCACGGAAGAGAATTTTCTCAAGCAGTTAGTCACCAGCAGACAGCTCTCCCTGTTACTCCTTCCTTTTCTACAGCTGGTGAATAGTCTGGTTCTCCTCTCGCCATCCCCAAAGTGCAATAATAGGAAAAGTCAACACGTAAATTAAAAGTAAACGAACAGTATTTAACTTACCCTTAACCAAAAAAAAACCCAATAAAACAGAACAGCTTTCAGAAACAAACCAACCTTTTTCCTTAAAAAAAGGACGACAAAACCAGCCTGCTGTCCTTTTAATACTACTGAAAGATATTGAATACCTTTCTTTAGCTTATTAAAATAAGCATAAAACCAAACTACATACTAATTAACAGCTTGCATAGAAACGTTTTGTTTTGTGCTTTGTGCAAATCTTACTAAATAAGGCGTGCTCGAGAATTTAGGTAGCAATGCAACAGTTATCGAAGAACGCTGAGAAACTGCAAGGAACATTCCAGGCAGTCTGCAACCCACATCCACTTACACAGTTCATTTGACTTCAAAGACCAACAGCTGAGAGCTGCAGATCTGTCTGTGACATAAGGCAACGTGGTATGTGTAGGGTTCAGCACCTGCTTTCAGCTAGTTGAGGGTTTAATACACAAAAGGATCGCTTGAATTCAAAAAACCTGAGCTGCTAGTTAAAAAGAGGGCGTTGCACGCAGATCGGGAAGAACCCCATTTCAGGGAAAAGGAAGGGAAGGAAGGAAGAGGTCAGAGACATGAAGCAGCACAACCCTTCACACAAAGGGGCTTTGTGCTGATTTTGCCTATGTTTTTATACCCTGAACTGTCCTGCCATGGGGCAATGTTTTTTCCAAGTAAAGCTGTCTTGTAACAAGTTATCCAGAAGAGTATTTCTGGAACGTAAGAAAAGCTAAAACGTTTGTCTCTCTTGGCCAACCTACAAGTTGGACCTGGCATTGCTACGTTAATGGCTGGACTCAGGGATCTTAGAAGTCTTTTCCACCCTGAACAATTTGTAAGTGTCTACTGCAGAAACTCAGCAGGGGTCAGTGACACTAAAGAAGGGTGGCGGTGTAAAGAGGAGGAGATGAAGTAGGAAGCTGCGGTAAGAGCAGTATCAGAAATCTCTCAAGTAAGTTATGCAGCACAGAGGGGAATGGTAAGGCCTAGTAAAAGGTGAAGTGGAATAACATTTTGCCTCCTTCTTCCCCCTCCAGATCAAGTATTTTCAGGAAATAGTGAAGTACAACCTTCTTTTGTAAGCAGCTTTGCATAAAAAAAATCTGGTTTAGACTCCAAATATTTTTGTTTTAAAATACATTTAAAAAACCCGCTAATAATAATCCTCAAAATCCCCCAATATTTTGTAACATAAAACAGAATGTTCCTGGGCAAGAGCTGCCAGCTCCTTCAGGAACTCCGGGAAAAGGGCAGCTGCAAGTACGGCATTT
>NW_009725860.1:54338-54725 GCF_000703405.1 Apaloderma vittatum | reverse complement strand
CACGTGCGCAGGAAGGCTGGGATGAGCCAGGCCTTTCTTTCCTTTCTGTCCCAGGAAAGGCTGGAGTACAGCCGGGTAAGCCTCAGAGAGGTTCCTTCCTTTCCCTGCGCTGCTGCTGTGCTGGGCATTACCTAAAGCCAGGAAGAGAGGAAAAACGAAAAAAATTCAGTCTATTACGCACACATAGTCTCCAACCGCAGTTCACAAGGATTGTGTTCAGAGCTGTAGTCGCCATTACCCAGCCCGTGCAGTGAGATGCTCCGCTAATGCAACATTTTAATGTTCTGCGTGGCCTGGCTGTATTGCATTTTGTATTAGCTGTCTTTCCCCAACTTATATATTATTCAGTTCCAGCTCTGATGAGAGAAATATGTAGGCAGAAGAGGA
>NW_009725860.1:25056-54307 GCF_000703405.1 Apaloderma vittatum | reverse complement strand
AAAGAGTCGTATGGACTTACCTTATGAAACAGCAGATAATATCTACCCATCTAGACACAGCGGGGCTGTCTCAATTTAAATGATACTGTGCTCGAGCCCTCCCACAAGATCTAAATATTGTTTGGACTTTACTTCTCTCTCTCTTTCTCTACTCTCTCCCAATGAATCATCGGGTTTGAGGCTGAGACTATCACATGGCCATGGGAGTTTGAAGCGAGCTAGGCACTAAAGGGAAAAATGTTGGAAAATGAGATTTTTTCTAGGCCCCACTAACTACACTTACCTTTAACTCTGTAAAGCAACTAAATGTTAAGGTAAGAGCAAGCGAGAAGCACCGTGTGCTCTGCTACCTGATCCCCGCTGCCCCAGTTCGGAGGATCAGGGCTGAAGCATCAGAGCGCGTGGAATTACAGTGACAGCGGCACTTAAATTTCAATCAGGTGCTCTTTGCTTCAACCTGAAGCAGAACTGACCTTTAATTAGATGATAATTAATTTAGTGAAACTAAAAAGGTGACGAAACTTAACGCTTATGGAAATAAATGCCTTACAAAGAAAAATTAACCTGCAGAATTCGCTGCCACAAGATGTCACTGAGGCCAGAGGTAAAATCCTGTCTAACTTACACAGCTCATGAGAAATCTGCTTCTAAGTAAATAATGAGCAAGAAAAAAAGACATATTCAAAAAATGCAGCACTAAGAACAGGTTTCCCTTACAGTGCATACAGTTTATGTTAAAACAACTCAGTTTCAGGTTACATCATCATTTTTTGGAAACCCAGTAGCTCGCCTCGCCTGAGGCAGCAGAGCGATCCCTCTGCCACAGCTCCGCGCCGCTGGGCCTCTCCTGTAGTTCTGTGGAATTTCTGTACACAGTGGAATTTCTGTACGCTTCATCTTAATCATCTTAGCAGAGCTGTGCTTTTCTTGAGTTTCAAAAACCCTTTCCAACTCCAGGCTTATCAATCATTCATATTGTTATTCTACAAATTTCTATCTACTAGAGACAGAGTTCAGGAATTTCAGAACTGTGGAAAATACTGACTGTGAGAGGAAAACCAACTTAAATTATGAATTACAATGAAAAGATGAAGTTATGAGCTTCCCTTGAAGATTATCTTTTTAAAAGATTTTCTAACATCAGAATGTTTCATAACTAATATTTTAATTTTTTAAAACAGTTTAGCCAATATAACAAGAATGCCAGTATACTGTCAAAGTTTTTCTTGATTTTTTTAAAACTCTTTCCTTCAAAAAGCATTGAAATTTTTAATTTCCCTAAGAATTATTTTGATTTAGATTTAACTGCTAATGGGAAAACAAAACAAAAGAAAGAAAGAAAATTAAAAAAAGAGAGAAAAACACAGAAAGCTGGTCTAGGGACAAGAGATTTGATTTTTTTTTTAAACTTTGACCAGGGCTGTCCACTTCTTTCCAGGGTCAGGATGCAAACTGAATCATAGGCTTGAGAAACTAAGAGAATGCGTACTGGGAAGGGATTGTTACCAGTGCCCTGAAAGAAGGGCAGCATTTCACTTGGGATCTACATCCTGACATGTCCACACGTCTAACTAGAACCCAAAGTACTGTGTCAGGAAACCATGTACTACTGCAAGCAGAAAAATACAAATTTCGCACTTCTGCTCGAACGCTTCCAGAGACCATCACTGACTGTCAAGAGAAAGCAAAGGCTCTGGAATATTCCAGTTTACATTTGCATTCCCCACTAAGCCTGGCTTCAGTTTTTCAGGTGTGAATTCTGTAGGAGGCCAGTTATGCTTAGATGTATAGAGAAAACTTTGGGGTTATTCACCACTTGAATTCAGAAAAAAACCCATGCAGAGAACAGCTTATTTACATGATGCTCAAAGGTGGCATTCAAGCTAATGCAAAGAAATTCTACAAGAGATCCCAATTTTTATTTTTATTTTTCATTTACCATTAAGTGTAGCAGTTCCTGTCTTGCACTTCTTAATCAATACAATGAACTACCACGGGTTGATGGACTACTGAGCCAGCTTGTCCCAGGAATTACAGTCTGCAGTTATCCAGACATTTATGTACTCTCCATCTATTTGTCAGGAGGTGCCTCCTTTACTGGAGTTGCCACAGCACAGAAGAAAATGTACCAATAGGGTGACTAAGCAGCATTGTTTCAAATGCCTAAATAATGACCAGCATGAGTCAACCTGGCAAAACTTGAGGCCCGCAGAAGAAAACTGGTGTAAAATAGCAAGTATAAATAAGTGCCTTTGGGAATGCATGATATAAAAGTTCTTATTGCCAGCACCTGAACGAAAGGGCCTCTAAATGTTGCCTCACCTCCCATGCACTAGCTACAGCAACATCTCATTTGTAAGGCTTTCTAATCTATGGCACCAGAAGGCAGAGCCTAAAAGGCCACTGAGATTTGCAACGCACAGCTCCTTTACAGCAGGCACCTTCCACAGAGCAATTCTCGGAGAAGCAGCCTTAGCCAAGACCACAATTTTTCAGGCTAGATGTACTGCAAGCTTTAGACACACACACCATGCTGATTAGAAGCTAGGCAAATTATTATTCAGAGCCTTGAAAAATGAAAACACAGTTAAAATGGCACATAAAAAAATACCGCTTTCCACACCGCTGGAAATCCAAGAAAATACCCTCAGCAGAGGTACAGGCAGAGTGAGTGATTATTGGTGACTCCCAATAAGGAGTAAGCACACACTCATAAATGCAGCTTCTTGAACCTTGTAGCTGAGTCAGCTCTTGACCACTGTGGTCGCTGCTTTCACCAAATTTGACATGTACCCACCACATGGGAAAGTTGACTTTTAAGGAAAACCTGCACCCAACATTACCAGCTCAGCAACGAGCTCAGAACAAGCACATCCTCAGGAGAGGGCTCCAACTCTACCAGTTGCCTGACTGCATCTGCAAGGTTCTTAGTTAGAGCAGAAGATTCTTAATTTTGCCCATTTTGACTAGTCTTCCCCTATGGCTGTGTAAACACTGGCAACTGTCAAGGCAGGGGTAGCACGGACTGTGCTTGAGAAGCAGCAGAAATTACTGAAGTTGCTGGAAGGCTGGCTTGCTGGGACAATACCTGTTTAACTTCCCCCTGCTCTTGAAGAGTGTGTGTGTTTTGGTTTTCATTCGAGAAAGCACAAAGTTTCCTGCCTAATATCTATCTCCTTCAGTAGTAGCCCAAACGATATACGAAGCTGTATTCGATTGTTGCAGAAACCAATTCATTCTGGACTTCTGTCCTCCCTAACATTTATCAAAGAAGAACCAATGACTGGCTGAAGGTCAGGCTAAAAATAAAATAGAATCATGCACATATGCCATCTCACCTCATGCCTTGAAAGCAAGTTTGTTTACAGTCAAACTGACAGCGAGCAAAGAGCTGATTTTCTTACTGCTTTAAACAGACATTTTCTGTAGCAAAGAAAAGCCACTGAAGAGCAAAGAATATCCAAATAGGCCCATATACTGTCGTCTACTGAGCACACCAACCTAAAGTCAGATGCATACATCTGGTTAATGATATTTGCAACACACCACAACTACTTTTAATCATCTTGTAGGAAAGGAGAGAGGTAACCGGTGAGTCACTCCACCCGGCACTCCTCCAAGCATGGTTAACACTTACCTTTAGTTAACAATTCTTCCGCGGCATCTGACATGTCCACGCGAAAAAGCAAGTACTGCTGGGCCTCCAGGAGAAGACCTGGGAAGTCTTTTTCGATGGAAGCAAAATGTTCAATTTTATTCTTCACAGATGCCAGCACCTGCCAAAACAACAGGAACAATTACTTCTTCCTTCCTTGCTCCCAAGGCAGGCACAGACTGAATACTCAGGCTTTCTCTAGCTGCATTAAAATAATTACGGCAAAAGTTACGATCACACAGAATTTCCAGTTCTTTGCACAAACGTAATTAAAACATCGAAACAAGACGAGGGGCTCTCACACAGATGGAAAAGCAACAGGTGGAACTGGAAAGAGCTAACTAAGGCTTAACGAGACACCAAATACACTGATCCAATAGGCACAACTAACGCTGTGGTCAAATACCTGATAAAGTGAGCGCACGCTAGGCTGAAACACCATGTTGGCGTTGAGGAGAAAGGAGCGAAGAAGAGGCTGTGGGTAACTTGCCAGCTGAGTAATAATCCCGATAAGCAGCAAATTTACGTGCAAAGAATTCTCCAGCATGTTCTCCAGCTTCGATAACACTACGCTGATGAACGGTCCTGCAAGAAAAGAAGGAACCAGTGCTTTTGTTTTCATAGGAGGAAAATCGTCAGATCCAGGAAACAGGCAATTAAAGTGGATTTTGAACATCATAACCAACCAAATTAGACCTCCCACGTGCTCCCACAGCAGGGAGAAAACCCAAACTGTATCTGAACAGACAAAATGAGACTTAACAGAGGTGTTAAAAGCTTTTGTGAGGAGAAGCACTTACGCTAGCTAGCCAATCAATTTACATTAATGGCATATTTAACACGCCTCGCTATTCTACTTTACACATGCCAATAAGGATTTAGCCTAGTACGTTACGGTCTGCTGTTCTACTCTTGGAAGTTAATCGGAACGTACCACTAGCTTCAATGCAAACAACAACAACCTGCCCTTTTTACCCTTGTTTTGTACCCTTATTTCTACATAAAAGACTGGGCAAAGCAAATTACAGCTAGCTTTCTTGTCTTATCAAAAAAGCTGCCATGTTCTAAAGAAAATATGAAAATGTCACTCTAAACAAAAATCAAGATCTGTGATAGTTCACATCGCAAGAAAAGGAATCTTCAGTACAACAAACAGTCCCACAAAGCAGGGAAGACATTAAAATAGATTTATAAGCAAAATTACTGGTAGATGTAGGCTTTATCATATAAATGTCACCAATAAATAATAGCTTTAGCTTGTGTATTCGTTCTGCAGGATAACCACCAAACACTTACCATGAAAGCACATAAACTCTTACTGCTCAAGCTCTGCAAGGCCGAGCATGACTTTAACCAAACACTAGACATCATTAAGACGACACAGCTGGCCAGATGCTTGAGGCGGTCCGTCCAAGCGACCTCACCACAAGTCAAGTCTTGGAAACGTCCCTTGTCTCACACCCAGCCCACTCTTCTTCTAGCTGTGTAAAAGCTAAGGAAACCACGCAGAAGAATCCCTTGGTGGTGCAGTTACAGCGCTGCTAAGTGTGAATATCCCACCCCAGCCCCCGGCACGCTCTAGGGGCATTCCTAGGGCCACGCTGGTGGCCACAATCTGACTCTATTCCAGCTCCCCTCAGCCCACAACAGCTGCCATTGGAGTGACCTGGGCGTACTTCAGCCCAGTTTAATACTCCTGCTGTGATCTACGGCAGAGGCTAAAGCGATTCCGGGCCAGCGCAGCAGCAAGGATAAAATCAGAAGCGCCTGTGTTCCCACTTCACCTAACGGAGCTCTGCTGAGGGCTGAAGTCTATCATGTTTAATAATGACCACAAGAATGGAGCCAGCACTCCCTCGAGACCCGTCTGTCAGGGGGGCTAGTGCCGGCACCGCTCCGCTCACCAGAGGGAGGTTGGAGGGCCAGTGTGGATGAGGCTTTACGCCGCTGCTACCTTTCAATGACCGCATCAGCCATCAGAGCGAAGGCTGTTTTCACGTCCTGCAGGAATTCCTTCCCCTGCCTCAGCACCCAAAACTTCAGTTGAGATACGGTTTCTCCTGTCCCCACATAACCTACTGCTTCCCCTCTCATATTCATGGAGATGTTCTCACAGAGCTCCTGAGGACCACAGTGCAGTGGGAGCTCTACTCAAAAAGGATGGCAGGAGGAGGAGTTGATATGCATCACTTTTTTTCTCCTCTAGGTCAGACATCAAAGCTGAAGAGGCAGAGCTGAAGCAAGGTACTTCTAACAAGTGCCATACACCACTGCAAGAGAGGTTACCAAGACATATAAAAAAAAATTCTCAGTGGGCCAGTGACTTTTTCCCCCTAGAAATTTTTGGAATGATAATCAGAGGAAGTAAGCAGAGTTTGCAAGCCCTGTAAGAAGCAGAGTAAACAAGTGAGAAGACAAAAAAACTACTCCTTTCCTGACTGTGCATCTCTACAGGGCTGTGAATCAAGCGCTAATGGGGAGGGGGGTGGCAAATATAAATTCCTGTTCCTGAACAGCACATTCTTTGTTGCTCAGGGAAAGTTATGGATGATAGCACTTAATGTTTTCAATTGGACATAAGAGACCACCAAGACATTTTCTTCATAGATCCATAGGTCTTGAAGAGAGCATCGTTGCCCTGCTGACACTCGCTGGGTGTGGGAACCTCTGTCTGGTTATTTGATTCTGCACAGAGAAGCTCCACTCCAGTGATGGCATCTCAAAAGAGAGAAAGCAACCAAAAATCCTTATCACACATCTACAAACATTACACAGCATTCCAAATTACATATCTTATATTTGAAAGATGCTGCAATCTCATGATTTCTGAGGTGGTGTTATGAGCACCTCCTTACTTGCAGTCACTAAGATCTCCACTAAAGCCAGGTAAACAGCCTAGGAGTAAAACATGTTGTGGACTGGAGGCAAACAGCAAAGCTTTTTGTGTTTGTTTTGGGGTTTTTTTTCTTTGTTTTCTTTGGTCGTCTTGTATTTGTGGAGTTGGAGGTGAGCTGTGGTTTTGGTGTGGATTTTTGGATAAAAAACTACATGAAGAATGAGAGACAGGGACAACATTTTTGAGCTACAATGGACAGCAGACGATGGGAAACAGAAAGGTTTGGATATGATTAGCTTCTGGTACAAGGAAATTGCTACCACAGCAAAAATAGCAAATTGAAAAACAGGCTGATTTTTTTCAATTAAGAACCAGCACCTGGCAGGCTGGCCACAGCTGACCAGAAAGGGCTGCACTTTAAATGCCCTTCTCCTTTCAAAGGAACGAGAAGCCATCTTATAGAGGTTTTGTTTTGGATGAGGAAACCTAGTTACCTTATTTCTGATTATTTCCATTCCTGTGGTATTTGGGAGACTCAGTGACAGGTGAGGAGCCCGCAGTGCAAGGAGCTGTACAAATAGAGATCAAAAGCCCACTCTAACCTCCAGTAAGGCTGTCGTTCCTGAACGGCCTGGAGAGTCTGCGGAGACCAAGCTTAAACTGCTGCCTGGGAGAGGCCAGGCGTGACCCCGGGCAGAGGATGGAGACACAGACATGGCACCAGAGCTGCCACCTCGTGCTCAAACGTGAAACAGCAGAGAGGAACAAAATGGCACCGGGAGACCACACCCATGGCAGCAGAGATAAAAGCCACCAGAAAAAAGAAATTATCTACCTGATCTCTGCATCTTAGAACTATAGACCCATCCCCTTTCAACTGCAAAAGATTCCTCTAGAAGGATGGAGCTCTTGCCCACAACCAATGTAACCCCTGCTCAAGATTTTAAACAATTATCAAAAAAGCAACCAAAAAAACCCACCCTGAGTAACCACCATTTGCTGTCACCACACTGATTGCTCTGCTCTCATGTTGGGTCTCTCACTCTCCTTGGGCTGGTCTCAGCTATTTGGGCTCTACCCTCCCTAGTGCCAGGACTGTTCCTTGCTCTATACACGCTTGGGTTCTGTGCCACACAGTGGGATCTCATCTGACCATCTTTAATCACCGTGCCTTCCTGTATTTGTTATGTACGTAAGGAACAGGACATTCCACCTGTAAAGGGAGCGCTCTGGCTCCTCGCAGTGGGCTTTGGAGAGGGATCCTCCTTTGGTCCAAAGGGAGACGGCATGCTCTCTGCAGAAGGGGTGTCTGCTGAGAAATTCTCGAAGTCCTCCTCCTCTTCTGCAGGAGAGACAGGGTCAGGAGTATCCAACTTCGGGTCCTCCAAGCTTGCATTGTTTGGATCCAGTTCCTTAATAATTTTGTCATACTGTGCGATGAAATCTTCACCATCTGTGCTCAGCAGTCTTACAGTTAAGTTACGATCTGCCTCCTGAGGAGAAAGCTTCAACTCTACGTCTGGCTGTGGTTCAGTCTCAATCATTTTCTGGTTTATTTGTTCCTCCCTTACACCTTGAGTCAAGCTTGAATTTCTCTTACTATGCTCGTCCAAGTCCATTTCCAGCTGGCTCTTTGCAACAGGCCCATTGACTACAGTCTGGCTTTGGACCTCATGTTCTCTGGCTGCATTTGAAGGTTTCTCCTTGGAGCTGTCATCATCCTGACTATCCTTCTGGGCACATAACCTATAAACCATAACATCATCCTGAAAGTCTGATTCCTCTATGTAAGATCCTTTGATGAGCATAATGGCATTTTTTTTCATTTCTTGAATGTGTTTTGGTGGCTCTGCAGGTGGCTGCATCTCTACGCTTCCCAGATCATCACACGGTTGTGGTGAGCACACATCAGAACCAGGAGAAATCCCTGTGTCATAGCTATCATCCCATTCTAGCTCCAGTTGCATCTTCTCACTGAATGGAGTTGTTCGAGAGGAGCTACACATGCTGGGTGTCCTTTGCTGGAGCCGAAACATGGGGTGTTCCACATCTGTACTGTTCTCCTCAGCAAGCGTTTGGATAAAGGTGTCTGGATCAGGGTTTACTCCATCATACAAGGCAGACCAAACCTTACAATCTTTCAGGCACTGGAGGATGGCTTCTTCAGCTTCTCCCAGGTATTGCAAGTAGCTGATGTCCACAGCTCGTCCATACTCCACAATGCAAGCAGATTCAGAAGAGCGCCTACCAGAATCTGAAAGTAGAGAAGGTTACTCATGAGTAATATACCACAAATTCTCTAGCAAGGCATCCACTAAGACATGGCAGGTAGAACCTTTAGCCTCAGCCATCCAATAAGGCAGAAAGATCAGAGCATAAAGATTAAGAGATTTGCTCATGAATATAAATGATTAGTATGATACTGCCAAAACAGATCTGTAACTCCCCAGCCCGCATTCAAACCTTAAAGCAACAGTGACTGGTCTGAAGCAGCAAGAGTGGCTCTCAGGTATCTGTACAGTATTTTTGTCAATACATATTCAAGTTAGATAGCTGTTAAAATAAAGTTTCGATAGACTTGGACACATGGAAGGAACTACATAAGCTTTCCAGTCAAGGCTTGCCCAGTTTACACTCTTGCCCACCACATTTCCTCCTCCCATCCTTCCCCACCTTCTCCCACGAGCTGCTACCAAATCAAAGTCAGTTCAAGATCCAGTCTTCCCCTGAGCACCAATCACCTTTCATTTGTGCTGCTTTTGTCCACAGAATATAATCTTCTCCTTGGCTTTCAAGTGTTAAGGTGATCCCAGTGGAGCAGCAGACTGGTGTCAGGGCCAGAAGCTTTGCAGCAGATACAGAGTAACAGTCTCTCTCTTTCACAGCACACCGCTGGCTCAACATCATGTGGTTACACGGGATCAGGTACCTGAAACCGTCGGGTCTGGTGTAACTTCGTCATCCTTTCATGTTAGGAAAGCAACAATATGCAAAATCCCCTTCCCAATTTCCCTGCCCTCTCCCAATTAAAATAAATAGTAAACAACAATCTTGACAACGATCCATAGGGTAAACCTCTCAAGAGTGTGAAACCCTGACTCTTTACATTGTGAAACTACAGTTTGATGAGGAACTGTCAAGATGAGCAGAGACAGGAGATTGTTTGCATCAGAACAGGGAACAATCCTTTGCAGGTCAGAGCAACCTTGCTCTGTAAGAAGGGCTGGAGGAAGTGTGGGATGGGCAGACGTCAAAGGCCAGCAGTGTGGCTTGGTCCCACTACAAATGAGTTCTGTCTCAGAATCCTTAATCTATTTTTTTTTTCCCTGGGAAATCCAGAGAGGCAGCTTGTGTTTGCCAGGCAAGCTGCCAGCAAAAAGGAGGGAATGGTCATCAAGGAGTTTTACTGCTGTAGATCACAACTGAGCTCTCAGACAGGGGAAGGAATAAGCTGCGGGGAGCACAGGGAATAGAGGAAGCACAGTCTCATATTGAACTTCTTTGGACAACTTTTGTTCAACTTTTTAGGAGCACTTCATTAAAAGCCTCAGTGTTTACTGGACTGATGTTTTGCCATTTAAAATGCAAACAAATTCTAAAGGGTTCCTTAAATAAACAAAAAAAGAAGATTAAATACAGCACTCTGCTGCTGTTAGCGTGGTGACATACTTGAGTTCACTGAGGTCCAAAGAGCATTCCCAGGCACAACAGCCAGAGCTAAAGGGAATTTCACCTTAAGGCCTGTGGGTGGAAGGACAGACAGTATCCAAAACATCCGTGTGATCTACAGTGCTAGAAGCTCAATTTAGTTACACCAATCCAAATAAACAACCAATTCTCATCTAACACACACACTCTAATTATAAGGAAGTATTCTGGAGCAATGCATCAGTTAAAAGCAAAAAGAATCACTGCAATTAGTAAATTACATGACAATCTAACTACAACAGTTCAGGAACCTGAGATATTCTCGGTGGGAGAGGAATCAAAGAGGTGGAAAACAACAAGAAAGAAGATGGAAGCTGCGAACAAGTACATAGCTCTGTTTCACAGTGTATAATACACAAGGGAAAACATGCAGGAGAGAAGAATTATACATTTAGAAGCAGGGAATAAGCAGTTTGGAGGTGATAAATATATTCTTAGCTTCTCTTCTTTCACTTTTATAGAAATAAATCACAAGTAAAATCTCTTGCTCCTGGAGATCGCAGGACGTAAATCACACTTCTTCAGGTCTGGTAGACTTTTGTCAGGATCATAAATATTCTTATCTCTGTAGCTGCTCAGATTTCTGCTCTCTTGGAGAGCTCTCATCCTGCTCTGCATCCACAGGCAGAGCCGGTGTGTCCCAGAATTAGGATGAAGAGTGGAAAAAGAAGTTTGGGCTTTACCTTAAAACCAGCTGTAACATCACATCTTCACAATGCAAGCCAATGAGCGTCCTGAACAATGCCAAGGAGACCACACAGAGCTGGAAAGTGATAAATGCTGTCAGTTTTTGATCTGGAAATTGTATCTGTCCAATCTTCTCTGCATGCTACGTTACAAAACGGCTCTACAGAACATCATGCTTTAAAAGATGCTGTTAGTATGATATTGCATTTTGTCAGCCCCCAACAGTAGATTTTTTTGAAGTTGTGTAGAGCTAGACACGTAACATATTACATTTTAACAAAATACAATCCAGAAGTTTCCTTCAAATAAGCTATTAAAAGAGCAGTAAATTACCAATCTTTTTAATATTACTCAAATTTATAAATTTAACTCAGCATGAACTGAACCCTACAACTTCCAAGACAGTGTGTTGTTTTTTACCCCCGATGTAAAATGTGAACCAACTATAGGTCTTTGCTGAACAAAAAAAGTTATAAACCACCTGAAGTTTCTGTTGTTTTAAGTATAATGCATGATTAGTGTTCTGCACATTAGAAAGGTAAATGCTTCTATAAAAATAGCTTCATGTACTGAAACAGACCAGGACTAAACTAGTAATTTTTGTCAGAATCTACTCTATATGGAGTATTCACAATTCCTCCATCACGGGTCACATGAAGATCCTTCCTATGAGACCAGCAGAAAGGAAAGAAAAATAGGATTCCTCATTGGAATCGCATGCTTGCCTTTTTGGCAAAGGTATAATCAAATATACCCAAACCAGGTATTTCAGTACAGACAAAAATCATTCCTATTCTGTGATCAGCACTCCACTGTCATGCTGGCTTTAGGGCAGACTAAAAATATGGAATTCTACAGGCTTTTTTTTGGTCCCTGATCAGACATACAACACTTTCAAAGCTATTGTAGGGTACATTTCTACCTGCCAGATGATGGCGAGACTGCAAAACAGTAGAAGGATGAACTGTAAGCTTTCACTGGTTTTCACAGACCACAGCACCATTATCTCCTTGCCTCTTCATGCATATTTCCTTGGGCATGCTCTCCTGTGCTGCTCTCTCAGGGAAACAGTATCTCACAGCTGGCCTAGACACCAGGACCAGGCTGACTCTTGTGAGAATTATTTAGCATAAGTTGAGCCTTTCCTTAAGTTTCAAGTTGGTCTTCTAAATCCTACCTCTCCCTACACATGTACTTAATGCCTTCTTTGCCTCAGTCTTTAACAGCAGGACTAATTGTTTGCTGGGTACCAAGGCCTTTGAGCTGGATGACAGGGATGGGGAACAGAACGAGACCTCCATAATCCAAGAGGAAATGGTTAGTGACCTGCTGCACCACTCACACCTACCTGTCTAAGGGGTCAGATGGGTGACACCCAAGAGTGCTAAAGGAGTTGGCAGATGTGCTCACCAGGCCAGTCTTCACAATTTATCAGCAGTCCTGACTAACAAGGGAGGTCCCAATGGACTGGAAATGAGCAAATGTGATGTCCATCTACAAGAAGTGCCAGAAGGAGGATCCAGAGAACTACAGACCCGTCAGTCTGACCTTGGTGCCGGGGAAGGTCATGGGACAAATCATCTTATGTGCCATTACACACACAACATTATAGGACAACCAGATGATCAGGCTCAGTCAACACGGGTTCATGAAGGGCAGGTCCTGCTTAATGAATCTGATCTTATTCTATGACAATATGACCTTGTTTGGTGGATGAGGGGAAGGCTGTGGATGTTGTTTACCCGGTTCCACAAGACCAAGGGCTGGGTCCTGCACTTGGGTCACAACAACCCCAGGCAGCACTACAGGCTTGGGGAGGAGTGGCTGGAGAGCTGCCCAGTGGAAAAGGGGCTGGGGATGTTGGTGGACAGGTGGTGGCTGAACATGAGCCAGCAGTGAGCCCAGGTGGTCAAGAAGGCCAACAGCATCCTGGCCTGTATCGGGAATAGTGGGGCCAGTAGGACCAGAGAAGTGATTGTCCCTCTGTACTCGGCACTGGTGAGGCCACACCTCCAATCCTGTGTTCAGTTTGGGGCACCGCAGTGTAAGAAAGACATTGAGGTGCTGGAGTGGGTCCAGAGAAGGTCAACGAAGCTGGTGAAGGGTCTAAAGAACAAGCCTTATGAGGAGCAGCTGAGGGAAGCGGGGTTGTTTAGTCTGGAGAAGAGGAGGCTGAGGGGAGAACTTACTGTTCTCCACAACTACCTGAAAGGAGTTGTAAAGAGGTGGGTGTTGGTCTCTTCTCACAAGTAACAAGCAATAGGACAAGAGGAAATGGCTTCAAGTTACGCCAGGGGAGATTTAGGTTAGACATTAGGAAAAACTTCTACATTGAAAGAGTTATCAAAGACTGGCACAGGCTGCCCAGGGAAGTGGTTGAATCACCATCCTTGGATGAGTATAAAAGCTGTCTTGATATGGTTTTCAAGTGGGCCTGGCAAAGCTATCTAACAGTTGGACTTGATGATCTTAAAGGTCTTGTCCAATCACAAGGATTCTATGATTCTCTATTAATTATGTAAACTCAGATAATTAATATATTAAATTAATTGCACATTTCAGCAGCTAAGAAACAGATTATGACAAAATAAGGAAAAAGCTACAGATATTTTGCTACCTCATTTTTTCAGTTGCTGAACATCCTTTGTAATTCAATCAGGATTAAATCCAGCATCGTGCCCAGCACACCCTCTCTTCCACACCATGGAATTTCCTCCTCTTCTCTGCAGTCATTCTCCTTACTCCCAGTACTAAAAATGCTCTGTTCTACCTCTGCAGCAGCACATTTCTATGTTCGCCTCTCCAGCCTGTGCTTTCTCAAGAATCTTATTTAAAGACTCTTTGTTTCACCCTTTCCAGCTCTCTCTTGCCAATGAGCGACTCGACTCCCCTACAATTTGATCGGCTGTCCACGGTGACCAAGACCAGATGAACGGATTTCTTAAAAAAACTATATATACATGTATGTATTTTTCCTTTACTTGGTAGGTATCTCTGTGAAACAGCTAAATAGCAAAGCTTAAGCGAGCCTCACTTGATAGCCTCTGAAAAGTAAGAGTTTCTTTAACTGCCCTCCCTAAGTTAGTCATTGAACTATGACCCACAGAAGAAAGGGAATAAGCAGAGGGAAGAGAAATGGGGAATGTTCATGAACTGGCCTGCTGTGAGGCAAAGCAAGAGCCTAAACTTGTTGCCCTGCCACCACTGTCCACTGCTTGTACTAGAGCCAAGAGTTAGTCCAAGACCTCACGTCTACAGAATGAAGAAAGTAAAAGGGCAAGAGAGTAAGATTAAGAACTGGGGTTCTTAATAGGAAGAAGTTAGATCCTTGCATGAAAGGTGTATTTTAGCCAGGGGACACAGTGGAAAACCAGGAAATCCTATTTCCTTTGTGAAATTTACCGAGAGGCAAATCTAATCTTTCTTCATACTGGGAAAGTTCAAAAAAAATCTGCTACTGCCTTAAGTCCTCCTGTATTTAAGAAATTTCAGTTTGTAGAGAAACATTACTCATTTGTTTTCAAAACCGTATTGCAAATCAGGTATCACATGACCAAATAAAACTAATCTATTTCTGAATTTCATAAAAGGAAATTATTTAAAAATCACTTGGGAGACAAAGAGGATGGTATTTTCACAAGTTCTTTTTGGCCACGTGTCTGTACATAAGTTTAAGCCTGTGAATTATTAATAGTATTTTCATCAATAATAATGTATGCAGTTTTTGTGCTATGGAAACACACAGAAGGCTGCAGTTCTGGCTTCTGCACTTGGCCAAGCTACACCGCAGAAAACGCATTTAGCACCACAGAACCCTTTTGGCTGAGATCCTGAGTCACTCAGGGCTGCGGAATTCTTTACAATTCCCATCTCGTTTGCCTATGGAACAGTAATTAATGATTAGCAGAGACAACAGCATTTGCATTTTTGTCGACAGAAGCTGTTTCAGTGTTCAGAGTTAATCCATTTTAGCGATGCGGCAGCAGCAGCATATACCCGTATTTGCATGCTCTCACATTGCAAAACAAATTTCAGAGGAAGCTACTGTCCCTAATACACAAATTTAATGCATGTGCTGGTGTTCTGGCTTCTCTTGTACCTGCACTAAAACATGAAGCTGCACATCATGCGAGATTTAGCCAAGACTCCCAGCCAAGTGAGGCTCAGAAGGGCAGTCCAGCACAACAAGTCGTCATTTTCTCTGCCAGAAGATCCAACTACTAGCAAAGGTAACTCTACTGTCCCTGTCAGCTAGCTCTCCAGCCACTGTGATGCATTATGTCTAAGCTGAGAAGGGGCTCGATCCAAATTTGAAATAAAGTTTACTATACAGAGGAGCAAATGCAAAGAAAAGGAAACAGCAATCTGATTGCTTGAGCAAAGAAGCGAGCGGGCAGCATCAGAGTTAAGTAAACATGCTACGATAAGAGAGGCTTGTTTCTTCAGAAATATATGGGCAATACTGCAATTCATAACTCGGATCGATTTGGAGACATCCTCACAGTCTCCCATCATCTCCCAGAAGGACTATTTGAAAATGCTTGTTGCTTGGCAAAACTCCAAAGATAAATGCTCTTCACCACAAACACGTTTTTAAGTCCCAGGGTGAGTTATCTACAGCAGCACTAATTCAGCAGTATCCAGAATAAAAATGCTTCTAAATTTGCCTTTAATCTTCTCACAGAATCCAGACTTCCAGAAACCCTCAGCTCCCTCCATCCCATCTCCGGTACATGTGAAACTACCTCACGTATTTTTGAACTTAGTACAGCGGTAGCTACATATCATCACACATACCCCCCAAAAAATCTGAGCGGGTGGAGAAATCACACATTTGGGTGGGAGGAGAAAATTCCTAGTTAAACAGATACCCACTAAATATATGGAGTCTCCAATTTAAATATTTAATCTGCATCTGTGCCAAGCACCTGAACTCCCTTCCTGCTTGTCTTACCCGGAACGGCGTGTTGATCCGGCTAGTGAGCGTATCTAGGATATGCACGTTCTCATGTCGGTGCAGCAAAATAAAACGGAGGAAAATCTTGAGGAGGGCTGGCTCGGAAACACTACGCAAAAAGAGATCCAGGTATGCAGTAGTAGTCATCACTTCTTCTACAGTCACCTACAAGTAAAAATGACATAAATGCCAACATACTGCACACACAAAGCATCCACCCATCCATCCATCCATCCATCCATCCATCGTCTGCAACTGTATACCTGGCAAAAGCTCTCCATACCTAACACTGACACAAAAACACTGAGATCTTTGCTTTTAAATTTGGAAATAGCAACGTTTTGAACCCATTTCTTAACTGTCTTGCTTCCCCAGGAAAAAAACCAACCCTCCCCCAAACCGACACCCCAAATCTCACTGTCACTTCACATATCGAAGTCATGCTGGAAGGTCCCCAACACCTTTCTGCCCCCACCAGCGCTTTTAGATCACACTTCTGTCATCCTTCAAAAGCATTGTCAGTTGTTGTGAATACCTGCATCTAGCACTTCAAATAAAAAGAAAAATGTCAGAGCACAATCAAAGCAGAGTACAAACCCATAGTTCTAGAGCGTTAAAGAAAAAAAATCCACGTAGCTATGTAGAATTTTTCCCCATTTTTCCTTCTTTTTATTTTCCCATAGAACAATTCGTCACTTTACTCCATTTTTAAAAGGAGTACATATATCCATACATACACACAGAAACCAAACCTCAAATTTTTGTATCGAAATAAAATTCAAACATCCATGCAATGCTTGCATACCATAACCCACACTGCTCTGCTTACTGCAGTCCTTTGGAGCTTATCTATTCACTGTATACACTGGCAAAGCACAGAAAATTCCAGAGGCCACCTCTGCACCATGTACTGCTGTTGCAAAGTCAGCTTTTTAAAAATAGTTACCCAGGAACCTAATAAGCTTAAGTGTACAAAGATAAACCCTTAAATAAAAGAATCTGCCTATATGAAAGGAAGTATTAAACATCTTTTGTTTACCAAACTTAGCTGGATAAAAGAAAAGACCGATTTTATTAAAAAAAAAAGAATCAAGGCTGTCACTTAAGAGCTAAGAGGATTTAGAAAACGCTCAGAAGGGCAACATTTACGTAACACGCGGTAAATACTAAAATCCCTGTTCCGTCCTGCTGCCTGTGAGCCATGCACACAGTAACGTCACGCAGCAAACGTTCTCTTTAAGGCGTTTAAGATCACACGCTGCTTCGGGCTGGTTACACAGAGCACAGGAATGCTGCCGGCAGCCGACGGACCTTATGGAGAGGGGCACCAATGAGGAGAGCAGAGAGAAGCTCTAAAGTTAAGGTCACTGATTCATTCTGAGGCTTTAGTCTAATACTCAGCTACACTGCCATTAAGACAGTGGGCTGCCAGCTCATTTTGGCATCAGAAGTGCCAGTGAAGCAGCAGAAGTTGAGTTTTTTTCTGGGAATGGAAAAAAATAAGTTTGCCTTCTTTGTTTATTGCAGTAAGGTTGGTCAAAATCAAGCATTAAAATATAACAGTGAAAGGAAAGGAATCAGGCACACTTACACAAGATCTGTGAACTTTGTGAGGCTAAGTAAGCAACAACCAGACATATTTTCTAGATCAGTTGTTATTTGTTCAGTGCTACCAAATCCAGAAATGAGAATATAGTTCTTTCACAAATTAACATATAATCCAACTCAGAATACAGTGTATTAATTCATTCTTTCTCCTCCCACAAGCACCAAGTGAAAAAAAAACCCAAAATAAACAAATGAAATTACTAGGTTAAACACCCCAAAGTTACAGGTTGTCAGAATTAGAGCTGTGACTACAGCCATAACTCGAACTCTGTATTACTTTAAATACAATAAAACAAACATGCTTATGCATATACACACATTTTTCCATAGGACTACTGCCACATTTCAACCACCAAAAAATCTGCTCAGAATATGAGCCAGGGTTGTGAAACAAAGACAATTGTTTCTGCTTGGGGCTGAGATGACTTTTTTTTTTGCAATAGCCTAAAGGTGTGGGGACTTGCGGGGTAAAAAAGAATGGCCTTCTAATGAAAGCTGTTGACTGTTGCCCTAAGAACTGCCTTTTTTGTTTTGGTTTGGTTTTTATAGCAGCGAGCGACGAAAAGCAAAGCTCAGGAAATCCATCATGTGACATCATTATGATAGCATACAGTTCACTGAAGAGTTTAAACTCTCTGCCAAGGAAAGGCCAGACAGAAGTAATACATCGTTGCATCTCTGTGTCTCTTCTTCATCCTTTGTGGGGAAAAGGAAGCACGTTCTTGGCCCGCAGGCTCCACAGATGTTTGCTGACAGCAGAGGAATAGGCCTATGTATATGTATAAAATATCGAGGCTGTAAATGAAAGCAAGAAAAGCCAGCAGATTCACAAGGGCAGTGACCTTTTTCTGAAACCGAAGCTCTTTGGGCAACACATCCAACATTCGTATAAGAGAGAGAAATCCGTATGCTTTTCAGAGTGCACACCGTGAAGGAAACCAAGTGCAGAAGAAAGTCAGCTAGGGACTACTTTAGAAAAGAAAAGTTCAATTCTGAGAGCACGTTCAATGCTCTTAACAGCTTGGGGACTGGACGAAAGAAGAAATCATGTTTGCCATAGCCAACATGTCACTGATCCCACTGAACAGACCTAGAACCACCGATCAATGACTCATGACGCCCAAATAGTTCAGAAAGGAGTTATTTAAAACCTTGTTAAATCTTAATTGAGGTTTTTTGTGTAGGTTTACACTTATTTTTCAGTTCTTTGGAAATAAGATGCTGAATCTGTTTAACCGTTTTCTAAGAAAGAAGACAATGACTAAGTTTTATCAAGATTTAAACGGATTTGTAAGCATCTCGTTTCATCTTTCAATGAAGACGCAACACCTTATTCAGAACACTCCTTCAAACTTTCCCTATAAATGAAGCTGGGATCTATTTCACAGCTCACTGTGCGACACTCAAAGCGGGCAAGTGAACACCGTGTAAACGATTTTAATGCTCTCGGGTTTCTGGAAGTTGCAGCACTCTCTCAGCACGCCTTTGTGTGCAACTGGTCTGTACAAACCAGCAGAGAGACCCTTCTTCTGCTTCCTCACAAGAGCAAATCAAACAGAACTACTGCTTTTCAGCATTTGAAACTAAAACCACACGCACACTAAGGAAAAAGGTCAATTAACCTGGCTAGCAGACATCTGTGGGTTTAGAATGACATCTTATTTTGCCACCTTGCACTGTGGGTTTGCTTCTCCCTTTTACCACACCTGACTGTACGTGATGGTTGGAGACACCTAGAGAAGTATTCAGAAAGGCTAATTTTAGCTCCATGAGGCTAATTTTCCTTTTACTCAATGGGATGCTTCAGCCTGCTCTGAATGAGCCTCTGGAGACCTCACCTTTTCGCAATTAACTAGAGAAGGACATGGGAGAAATTAGTTACACTAGGCAAGACCCAGCCTTCACAAAAACCCTTTTAACTCTGTACACTTCTTCTACAGATCACGTTACACGTAATACATCGAGTGTTGAAAGGGAGACTCGCTCAATTTGTGCAGTTACTACTGAAGATCTCTGTGTTCTGAGACAGCAAAGCCACACTGCCAAGCTTCATGAAGACTACCTGCTGGTTCTCTTCTTAAACTGACGCCTTGTGAGACGGATTTGGGGGAAGCAGGGAAATCTTTTCTAATAAATTCAAATCGGTACTTAGGTAAACAAAAAAACCCAGATGTTGCCAGAGAACAAGACATTTAGTACCCATGTCAAGCTTGTCCACTGAAGTCAAATCCTGAGGCAGCTTAGAGAAACTTTGTATTATCATAAACATTGATTATGGTGTAATTGTTCCAAGTAAGCTTTTAGCTAGCCCTCAGAATCAAACATTTTTGAAAGGATGATAAAAAACAAGCCAAAACTCACACACATCCACAAACCTGATATTTGAAAATTCTTCACCTCTGCTAATTCAAGGATCAAGAAAAAAAACGTAACAAAGGAATAAAATTAAGACATGGTAGTTTTCTAGAAAAGTCCTGTGTTAAGTAAGTAAATTCCAAGCTATGTTTTTGACAAAGATGTTTCAGCAACATTAAAATCCACCACTGCCACAACAACAAAAGTAAAAAAACCACAGAAACATCCCTTGCATTAGATCCTTTCTACTAATGGTAAAGACTAGGAAGGGATATCTCTGCTCCTAAGATTAGATTGTTAGATTGAAAAAGAAAACCAAGAAAAATCCACATCCACTGTGTTAATCAAACCAGTATTCTACCATTTTTACTTTCATTACCCATAGCTCTAACACTTGAAAGTTGCTGGAAATTTTTTTTTCAATATACATATAATTTAAAGTGTCTATCTAAAGATACCATTAAAAAACGTTATCCACAGGTTTTTCTACATAATCATCAGTTGTTACAGATATTTTAACGATGCAATTTGATGCAAAAGGGACTATGTGAGAGTCTTCATAGCCAGACACATATTTGATTAGAGATTAGTGAAAAGAGAAAGCCACTTTTAGCCTTGTAATACCCTTTTCTAATTATGTAATAATTTTTAGCAAATTTTTTCTCGTCTCCTCCGATGACTGATTAGATGGTGAGGCAGAACACTGTAAAGAGATCCAGCTTTTACAAGTCACTGTGCCAAGTAATAGCAAAGAGCCAGAAATTACTGTCATTGCAAGTTCAGTTTAATGTATTACGTTCACTGTGTTAGACCAATTGCACCGCTTCTTTATTACTCGCTCTTTTCGCCTGGGATCCACACAATATATTTTCTAATTTACGGCTTCGTGCCCTCTTACAGGAATACAGCCTATCGTGATACCTCCTTCCCTTCACATTTCCCTTCCCACAAGGATTTCATATTGCCCACGAGGAGACCATGAATGTTCTTATTAGAACTTATCCTCTAGATCCGTAAGCAGTTTAAAACGGAACTCATTGATTAAAAAAAAAAATAAAATAAAAATCCAACCATACCTCCTCTATCCATTTTCACCTTCTTGCCCCTCTGCTTATACTGGCAGAAGGGTTCATGCTTCACTTTACTGCACAATGAATTGGCCTAGGGTATTGATTCAGGTTAAAACTCTGCAGGAAATAAAGGTGAGTTTTAACCTCAATCAGTTTTTCTTACGAACAGTTGTCCGGGCGAAAGCGAGGGGAGGAGAACGGGATCAGGGACAGAGGAAGCTTTCACGCTGCAGGAACCAGAAAACCAGAACTGCTTCAACTTCCCTCAGCTGATGTTTACATCAGGGTAAAATTCAACTCAACTGCAGCGTTTGATGCAGAAAGTGAAAGGCACCTTTAACATATGCCGCTCCATCGCCAGTAAAATGAAGTTTTGCAGCTGTTAATGGGCTTCTCCAATGCATGAGACTCTTCAGTTTTCCAGTAACACTTGTTTTACGCCCTTTTACGGGAGACGTCCAAACGCTTTTCGCTGAGGTGAAAAATGGTGTTCTTTCTAAATGGGAACTGACAGTGTTGTAGGGTATCTATAAAGACGCTCCTTCTGATCTGCACAGTATAATTTATAGGTTGTTTCCCTCTAGCTGAGCTGTGTAATCATCAAGTCAGTATTATTGAATTATCACAGTAGCATACCGTGTTAGAGGTTTTTGTTTAGATGGGTTAGTGCGTGACAGAATTGATGTCCATTTGACAGAGCTTATTTGACAGGACCACGCCAGCGCTTCGGCAGAGCAGTTCTGTTCAATTGGCCAACAGCAACATTTTACACCAAAAAGCTGGTATAATTTTCTATTATTCAGATTAAAACAAGCCTTCCAAGTAGAAAAATACTTATCTCGTAGTTAGCAATTAAATGCCATGTAGCAAAGCAGTAAATACTAAGACATTAAAAATTTGCTTTTATCATATGATTTGTCAAATTTTTAGCACTATCTTCAATAAACTGAAATAACACAAATTACATAAACACTCAAGATGTTCCCAATAGCTTTGTTGCCTAAATGCTCTGAATGCCAAGTTAAATCACTTCCAGTAAAGAGATGTACGTAACCAAACTGAGTTGTATTAGAGATAGCATAATATTTATATGTACCACAGCGTGGCCCCTAATTATCTAGCACAGTTTTGATTGCACAATATAACACATATTAAAGATCTCCTGAAAAGAAATTCACCCAGATTTCTATGATAGTGCTGCAACTATCTAAAAGAATGATGTAAATAAGCACTCTCTACTACCAAATATATAAAGACTAAATCAAGGCAATAAGGCCTCTAGCAGAACCAGTAAAACAGACTTCCATAGGGTTATTCCAGATTCACTCTGGGATTTCAAGTAGCTTTTAACTTAAGAGGAAATTACTCTTATTTGATTACTTGGACCCTTGTATAATTTGGCCCCAGAAGACCTTTTATCTTTTTGACAGATAATGTTACATTTTTTAAAGTGAAGCAAGTGGAATATGCCACAGAAATTTAATGGTATGGCTCTGTGCCTAAGCAGAATTATACCTTCTCGCAACTACTTTTTTCCTAAGTACAAAACACTTAGGGAAGAACATACAGAACCGCCTGATTTCACACTGTAACTGACACACCATCAAAAAATTCTAGTATTAGATTAAGAACAGATTCTGCCAGACAGTCTTAATTGTCTTAAATTCCAGACATTTACACCAGAAAGAACAGAAGACAGTTTGGGCAAAACCCAAAAATTTACTATAAAAATAAAGCTACCAAATTAACCTTTCCTTTAGCTCTGTATCTTTACAAAACTTCTTATTCCCTCTTTTTTTTAAGTGAATTTGTCCAGAAATGAGCAGTTTGTGGCCTTGCATAAAGACAAAACCCCCCTGAACAATGTCACTGAACCACTTTCTTCAACATCTTGAGAGACGTCAGAAGCAAGGGAGGTGGTTTTTTTTAAAAAAAGGCACAATAAAATATCAGGCAACTCAAGGACAAGGCAGGGCTGCCCAGCAGAGCAAGTCTATGCACGACCCTAGTGCCATAATACAAATGTGGTCTCTGTCTACCCAATTCGGCAACGTTGCAGCTTCTGAGATAAACATCCCCGTCGATCACACGTGTAGGTGGGATAATCCACACAAAGTGACTAGCGCAGACCAGGTATAAATTATGCTACAAGAATACGCTATATTTGTGGTACTTATATTTGCAAAATGAAGTTAGGGAGTCATAAACTTGAGAACATTTGGGTTATTTAAGCACACTGCGGTTAACCTGCTACATAAAAAATCTCCACAGAGCTCACTGTGAAAAACAGGTTATTTCAAGCTAGCTAACCCAATCAACTTCAAACTTCCTCCACTGGCAAAAAAAAATAAAAAAATGAACTAGCGAATTCTTTTTCTGACTCCATACTAGCTTCCTGAGAGAAAAATATAAAAATCACACCAAGCAAAATATGTTGGTCTTCCACCCCCTGATTTTTTCATAGAAACACTTCTCGATCCTCGACACTCTTGTAGTGTTTCATTCACACAGCAAAGTGTGTACACAGTGAGTATGTATAGGGAGACAATCTGTGAGAATTTAAAAAAGGCAGAGCTTACTACAGAGTTCCATGAAAGTTACAGAAATTTCAAGATCACATATATACGTATTTCTAAGTTTTGGACTGCATATGGAAATCCTGAAGTACTTTTACTGAAATTCTACTTTACTGAAATTCTGACGCTACTTTTACTAGTAGTTCTGTTTGATAGTCTGATGTTTTAAGTTGAAAGAAGGAAGTCAAGGAAAGGAGACAGAACACCTGCATAGATGAACTAGGAGCTCCTAAAAAAAAAAAAGAAACATGGAAAGGAAGACATGGAAGCAGGGATAGGTGACACAGGAGGAAAATGGCAAAAATTGCCTGAGTATGCAGGGAAAGGATTAGGAAAGCCAAGGCCCAGCTGAAGTTGAAGAAAGGCTTCAACAGTAAGACTATGAAAAATGTGTGCCCGCTGTTGAACAGGGGAGGCGACCTGGTGACAAAACACATGGGAAAAAACAAAGTACTCAATACTTTCCTCAACTTGGTCTTTACTGGCAAGACCTACCTTCAGTAATCCCAGATCCCTAAGATGAGAGTGGAAGTCTGGAGCAAGGAAGACTTACCCTTCAAGGAGGGGGATCACATTAGTGAACGCTTAAATCGTCGGGACATATGTGAGTCCACGGGGCCTGACAGGTGGCATCTCTGACTGTGGAGGCTACTCTAGGTTTCTGAAAGGTTGTGGCTACTAGAAGAGACTCCTGAGAAGGAAGCACATGTAACTCCAGTCTTCAAGAAGGATGATCCAGGGACCTACAGCCTGGTCAGCCTCATATCGATCCCTGGGAAAGGGATGGAGTAAAACCTCCCGAAGGCCATTTCCAAATATATTACGGTGGAGGTGACTGTGAGCAGTCAACATGGATTTACAAAGGGGAAATCAAGCCTGGCAACCCAACAGCCTTCTACAACAAGGTGACTAGCTCAGTGAATAAACGGACAGTGGACAGTATAACATCCTCGCAGACAAAATTATCAAGAATGCACTGGATAAGTGGACAGCGAGGTGGATCAAAAACTAGCTGAACTGCTGGGCTCACAGGACTGTGATCAGCAACGCAAAGGCCACCTATAGAGGCCAGGGATGCGTGGTCTACACTGGAACCAACGTTGTTTATTATCTTCACTAATGACCTAGTTGGAGTGCAACTCCCTTGTGGAAGTTCATAGATGTTACAAAACTGGGAGGAGCAGCTGACAGACTGGTGGCTGTGCCACCATTCAGAGGGACCTTGATAGTCCGAAGAAAGAGGCAAAGAGGAACCTCATGAAGTTCAATAATAAATGCAAAGCCCTGTGCCCAGGGAGGAAAAACCTCAGGCAAGAGTGCACACTGGAGACTGACTGGTTGGAAAGCTGCTTTGCAAGAAAGACATCACTTTTTGAAGAAAACCTAGAATGTAGTACAGAAAGAACAGGTCTGAAGGAGTATGCCTACCCAACGGTCATCCAACAGCAGAGCCAGAGGCTTATCTCTCTTACGATTTTTACATTAACATAGAACCCTGAGTGCTAGACTAGATGTGGAAAGCTAAGGCTTTAATGCCACATTCAGCTTCCCTTCCTTCCTTCCTTCCTTCCTTCCTTCCATGTCTATCACCAAGAGTTATCAGAAGCAGCTGTTCCATACCAGAACTCTGGAAATAAACTTCAGAGGAACATCTTAGGAAGATGTGCCAATAACTATCCTCTTGTCTTACCACACCCTTTCTTTAACCTTCTGTAGATCTCTCTTCTTAATCAAGTATTTACACCCTGCTCCATTACATTCATTGTATTTGAACTCATAAGCCAGGAGTCAGAACAATCCAAAATTAAACAATAAATGCTACATAAAAAATAAACACTTCAGCAACAAGTTGACTTCATTTGAGTTCAAAAGAAAAATCAACATCTGTTTAGCACTGTGTTCAATGAAGGAACTTCTGGTTTAAAAACCGTCATGGTGCATCTGGCCTTTCTCTCATTTTGGCCTTCTCAGTTTATCCTTAACCTAAAGATTAATTACAACAATTCCGTCCCCAAATGGGTGATACAGTTTTCAAATCCTGCTCCTCAAATTTAACATGAATGTCTTCAATGGCAACTAGATATTATTTTAATATATGAAAGAGCTGTTACAGCATAATTACCTGTCTTAGCACACAGACATCTGTCTCAAAAGCAAAAATGTAAAATATCTATTTTCTGTTAAATTAATGTGGTGCACAGCACAGAGAGACTGAGTAGGTCAAATGTGCCTCTACTCACTTGTCCCCTTTTGCTCTGGAGTTTTGGTCTTACATATGCGCGAGCCTTGTATCAGATCCACTAGATGGTGCAATCCATCTTCTCCATTAAATGCGTTTGAAGTTTATACACGTAAGTAGTTAATTTTTAAAGAGAAAAAAGACAATACTAATCAAAGAAAGGTTTATTACTGGAAGAACAAAGCACCAAACAGAATATTGGGGTTCAGGAAAGACCTAGGCTTGAAAGTCACATATGTTAGCAGCCAACATCTCCATTTGCAAGGGAGATGTGATTTCACTCAATTTCAGAGTATATAAATGAGGTTTAACAAAATTTTCATCACCTTAAAAAGTAATCACAACAGGATGCTTTAAATTATTTAAGTAACTTCAGCTGAGAAATCATCATCCCAATAGGGGGCGAGCACATTTACTGACCAATAAGAAGGCATTCAGTAGCATGGTAGTATTCAAAACAATTTCAAATTTGTCTTAGTACTAAAGAGGTAAAACCAGTACTCACTAAGAGTAGAATCCCACAGTGACATTCTGTTATTTCCCTTGTTATCCCCAACTGTGACCTAAAGTCACAGCTTGAGCTGGTTATCTTTTCACTTCTGCTTCAAATTCCCAGTCCTGGTAAGCGTTTAGATAAGGTCAGTCTTGGTAACTCAAGATATGGAAACAGAAAAAATAACTGCCAGGTAAGGGGGTGAACCATCTCGACAACAGACTACAGGCTTGGCCTGGATCTCAGAAAATTTTACTTCAGCCCTCACCAAATTTCCAAATGTTTGAGGTCTGAGGAATTATTGAAGAAAATTCTATACTGTTTATTACTTTCTTGGTAAGTGACTATTTACCACAATAAACTGTGCAACTGCCAAGATGAGCCCTACACTGGAAAGAGGGTGCAGTGTTTCACTGGCCTCTCAGAAAATGCAACAGGCACAGTGCTTTCTGCTTGGCAGAAAATTTTTACTTAGTAAAAATTAATAAATGTTCCAAAGTAATTTATTAGTCATCTTCTGGCAGTTTTCACTGGATTTTTCCTTTTGGAAATTCCTACTTTTTCCTCCTCAAACAAGGTCTCCTTTTTACAGGGCAATGAAGTCTGTTAATTGACATATTCTGCAACAACTGGAAATGTAGATTCCTGCAGACTAACAAAAAACCTAAATGATAAAAGTAATTGCTGAAGACGATAGATATGTAATTGCTGAAAGATAACCCCTAAAAATCACAGAAAAATATATTTTTTTCTTCAAAGCAACATAAATTGCACCCAATAAATTAGAAAATTGATACCAAACTCCATTTCTTCTCCACTTTATGAAACTAGTTCTACCATCTATGGTAAGAAACAACAAAACAATACCAACTTTGCTAAAAATTAGCATAATATTTCTTTACTGAACAAAGTTTTCCTTGTGGGCATTTTCCTTTTGGAAAACGTTCATTGGTAAAAAGTCCTCGTGGCAACATGTGGATCCACATGGAGACAGAAATGTCACGCTTCGTGGATGAGGGGAAGGCTGTGGATGTTGTTTACCCGGGCTTCAGTAAAGCCTTTGACACTGCTTCCCACAGCACTCTCCTGGAGAAACTGGCTGCTCATGGCTTGGATGGGCATCCTCTTTACTGGATCAAACACTGCCTGAATGGCCGGTCTGCAAGAATGGTGGTGAACAGACTTAAACCCAGCTGGCAGCCAGTCACAAGTGGTGTTCCCCAGGGTTCAGAACTGGGGCCAGTTTAGTATCTTTATCAATGATCTGGACGAGGGGATCGAGTGCGCTCTCAGAAAGTTTACAGATGACGCCAAATTGGGTGGGAGTGTTGATTTGCCTGAGAGTAGGAAGGCTCTGCAGACGGACAGGCCAGATCGATGGGCTGAGGCCAATGGTATGAGGTTCAACAAGGCCAAGGGCCGGGTCCTGCACTTGGGTCACAACAACCCCAGGCAGCGCTACAGGCTTGGGGAGGAGTGCCTGGAGAGCTGCCCAGTGGAAAAGGGGCTGGAGATGTTGGTGGACAGGTGGTGGCTGAACATGAGCCAGCAGTGAGCCCAGGTGGCCAAGAAGGCCACCAGCTTCCTGGCCTGTATCGGGAATAGTGTGGCCAGCAGGACCAGAGAAGTGATTGTCCCCCTGTACTCAGCACTGGCGAGGCCGCACCTCCAATCCTGTGTTCAGTTTGGGGCACCGCAGTGTAAGAAAGACACTGAGGTGCTGGAGTGGGTCCAGAGAAGGTCAATGAAGCTGGTGAAGGGTCTAAAGAACAAGTCTTATGCGTAGCAGCTGAGGGAAGCGGGGTTTTTTAATCTGGAGAAGAGGAGGCTGAGTGGAGACCTTATCGCTCTTTACAACTACCTGAAAGGAGGCAGTTAACAAGGTGGGTGTTGGTCTCTTCTCACAAGTAACAAGTGATAAGACAAGAAGAAATGGCCTCAAGCTTTCCCATGTAGGTTTAGATCTGATATTAGGAAAAACTTCTTCACTGAAAGGATTATCAAGCATTGGAACAGGCTGCCCAGGGAAGTGGAATCACCATCCCTGGTTGCATTTAAAAGATGTGTAGATGTGGTGCTTTGGGACATGGTTTAGACAGTTTAGTAGTGGACCTGGTAGTGCTAGGTCACTAGCAGTTGGAATCAGTGATCTTAGAGATCTTTTCCAACCTAAATAATTCTAGGATTCTATGTCTGGCATGATGAAATGTTGTCTAAAAGGTCACTGCTTTTTTTATGGTACATCAACCTAGCACAACAAAAATACACTTGTTTTCGTTTCACTTAAGAATTCTACACATTTTCAGAAACACCTACATCTTGCTTAATAATCTGTATAGGGTAAACAGTAAGTATGGAATGAAAGGATGGGAAGTTAGCCTAGAAACTTACTCAGTTGTGTGGAAGTCACTACTGACAGTACGTTTAATAGTACCTTTGCACAGAGATCATCCTTAATGCTTTTGCCCATTACAACTTGACGTCATGCTTGCATGTACCACTGACCTTATGGAGTGCAGGAGCCATTACTGGCACCAAAAATCCATTGTAAATGTAATTCACAAGCTGGTTACGTATCAAGGGATGTGCCACCTAAGAGAGCAGGGGAGAGAAAGACACAGAACAGTTCCAGTGAGATTTAAAACAAGGTGGAGCACAAACTGCTATTATCCATTACCAAATCCCTTTCCCATGTACCAAGACATGTTCATTTGCCCTCTTCACCAGCATTTGCTAAGATCCAGTTTCTTAAAGATTTTTTCTTCTTCAAAGAAATACATGAACTATATTTAATTACAGTAAGCCTGTGAAATTGAGAGAACAGGGCTTTTCAATCTCGCTGCATGCTGACAAAGATGAATGGATAGACAGAAAAGTGCGTACACCCATGCATCAAAGGAAGATTTGAGATTCTAAATTTAGCTCCTGCAACCTTATTAGGGTCACTTGAAGGTGGATTTGCCATTGTTAACTTGTCCTCTTACGAGAAGAAAAAGCAGAAAAGCTGCTCTCCTGTGGTTCAAGAGTAGGTAAACCTCTAGCTCTCTAGCTGTGGGGTACATACACT
>NW_009725860.1:9407-25025 GCF_000703405.1 Apaloderma vittatum | reverse complement strand
TTTCTCCCAACCACTGTAAAACAAACAGAAATTAAACCAAAACCTACATCATTCATTCAATAGGTTGGTTAGGAGCTTTAAAAAAAATGAGCTGTTATTAGAAGGCGAAAGTTTACTTTTATAATGAAACATTAATTTTGTTTTCACAAAGAAAATATATTATGAGTTCATCCACTTAAATTTGATAAAAGCAAAAAAAAAAAAATCCATTCAGAGGCATTCCAAATTAACATATTCTCTTTAAAGTTCACAGAGACTGGAACGTCACAGCCTACATGTGGCCACAAATACACTCTCCAACTTGCAATTCTTCCCAGACTTCTTTTAATTTGTAATCCTTAATTTGGAAAGGGGAAGAAAAAGGATTGCCCTTCCTATGCTGTCATCTAGGGAAAAAAAGTAGTAAATCATAGAACGGTCTAGGCTGGAAGGGACCTTAGAGATCATCTAGTCCAACCTCCCTGTTGTGGGCAGGGACACCACCTCTCGACTAGACCAGGTAACAACTGGGGACCGAGCGGGAATTGAACCCACGACCCCAGTGTTGTCATTGTTGTCAGCACCGCGCTCAACCCACTGAATGGTAAATGGTAAGAGGGGTCTTGGCTACACTGTCCTTTTTTCATCTCTGGCCAAAGTTTTTGGGTCAACACAGCCATGTCACAAAGAAGATTCCATACACAGAGCAATAATTCCTGCAGTAACGGAGCTTTCAGTTCAGCTGAAGAAAGACTACAAAGCCACAGCCAAGAAGCAGCCGGAACCTGCTCGTTTCTGCCCATCAGCTGAAGATCCTGAACCATTTTGAGTTTATTTGAAAAGTGGCTTTAAAATAGTATGTTCTTTAATTTCTCTCGGGTAACCTTTATATCAATTTTTTTAAAAAGGTATCAAATATGACCTCCTACAACTGTAGATCTGTAGAAAAATCCTGCTTAGACACCAGAAATTAGTAGCCTCCTCTTAATGTATAAACATGCATGTGAAAAATCTTGTATACTGCATTTAAAGAATGACAGCTACTATTATTTCCACTTGATCAATGCTTTAATAGTCAATCAGTTGCTTTATTGTACTTTGCACGTCTCACTAAAGCATATCTTTTATTTAACAGTAAATGTGACTAAAATTTCAATCCTGTTCAGCACATTTTTTCAAGTAATGCGTAAATCCAGTTTCTATAGAATTTATATCATGATTTAATAAAATACTGGATGAGGATCTATAAGGTTTTCTAGCCTTAAGAAATATATAAAAAGATAAAAATCTAATTTTACATTTAGATTAAGAAAAAAAAATTGTAAGCAATCAAAACCAGAAGAAAAATTGTAATCAAGAAATCATCACTAAGAAAAGAGAGTGGATTCAAAACAGGCCAATCTAAAGTGAATTTGTATTTCCAGGAGGAAACCTAAATTCTCCTTGGAAAGCCCTTTTTATACGGTATTCACCAAAGGGCAAACCAGACTACTTTCTTTTGTATGCTATTATGAGAGCTTAGACAAACACAGAATGTTTTTCAGCATTTAAATATATGAATACTGCATTTTCCCCAGTGTAAAGGCATTCAATTTACTTTTGCTATAAACACTCACGTTAAAATGCAATAAACATTTCTTAAAGAAAAAATAAAATAAAATAGATCCTCCCAATTACAAAATGAAATATCAAGCCACTACACAAATCTAGTGCTTTTGTTTAAAACATTTGTCATCTGAAAATCAAAAGCATATTAATTCACCCTTACAACTGGGACAAAGAGCACAAAGCCTTCATTTTATAAGCAGCTTACTTTAGTGAAACTTAAAAAATCCGTATCGTTAAGAAAAGCAAATAAACCCTACAATTTACAAACTTCTGCAGAATACATGGAAAACTACCACTTCAAAAGGCCAGGCCAACTCTGCTCCATTACCTGTATCACAGCATTGCAGAATTCAAGGGAATTCATGAATTGCACAAGGGCTGGTGACAAGAGCCAGTCGTCTTTCAGCAGGCAGTGCCACTCCTCTCCTTTTTCTTCCAGCTTTGTAGGTAGAGACGAATAGAGGCCACTTAGTCCTGTTGCTAGCACCTGCAGTTTCCAAAACAGAAGAGAAAAAAGTTAACTTCCCAGTGGTTCATCTGCTGGAATGGCAATGCCACAAATGGGGTCTCTTACTAGTTTTAGTAACATAAGAGAGTGTTGAGATTTCTTTTTCTTTTGAGAGAGTCCAGTGGCAGCGAGACAGAGGTATTTTAAAGAGCCTCCCATGTCATATAATTTTTTCAAGAGCTGGTATTTAGGAGGAAGTGATGGAGAAAATCAGGTTGTTCTTTTTTTTTTTTTTAATCCATTGTATTTATTTGGAAGCAGGAAGGGAAGAAATAAAAAAAAAGGAAATAAGTTAGTGTATAGACACTGTTGCCAGTGATATTAAGGCTTACAGAATGACTTATGCAGGCTGTATCACTGAAGCATAAGATTGTATTTTTAACTACAATTCAAAGAGTCTGTTCCCAAAAGGTTAGCGGTTGTTGTTTTTTTTTTTATTTTACTGAATACACCCAGAATATTGATAGTTTCAGACCAAGTTTTTAAGGTTATCTGAAGCTGGAAACTCTTTAAATATTATTTACAACTCTCATCCTTCTGACATGATCTTATACAACTTCAGGATAATTTTTAAGGTGATCCTCCTTTTAATGGGAACAGTAAGCTACATTTTTTATACACATATTTACATAGATATATAAAGATGCTGGAGATATGTTAAAAACCAAACAAGCTAAAGCTATTTAGCAAAGTATTATTTGTACAATCATACTCTTCTATAATCAATTATTTTTTTTGCTTTTTGTCTCTCCAACAGCAGAAGAGCTCAAAATAAAAAGTTAGAAATATCTTCCTAGGACTATAAAAGTACCTTTATGTAACCCACACACACATTTAAACTCACAAATCCAGGCTTCAGATGATTCTAAGAAGGAAATATTCTGAAGGAAAAACCTGAGTTTCTTTTGTGTTGCAGCCTGTTAATTGATGCACAGTTGAGTCTCCACTGTCTGCCTGAAATTTAATTGCTATTCATGAACACTTACTCTCTCAGTAAGCAATCCGATTTTCAGAGCTGCACACTATCCACATTTCTCCTTCATGCAGAAGTTAAGTCCATAAGTACAAGAAACTGACCTTGAACAAAACATACCACTATCCACTAAAAGGAGCAGTGAACTCAAAATCAGTCAATGTCTTGAAGTGAAGAACTCTTTAGTTACAAGTGACAGACGTAGTAGCTGCTAAACTTGCTAAAGATGAAAACGCTCTTATTTTTGCTATGAAGTACAACACAAATGGCTCTATGAAATTATGTTTCTACATCACTGAAAGAGTAGCCACTGGAAGCAATTTCACGACTTCAGGTAAAAAGAAACTTGAAAACTTTCATAGAAGTATATGGTATAGCCAGGATTACCATTTGAAATGACTAACAGAGCTCTTCATGTTCTATAAGCAGGCATAAAACAATGCACCTATATAGAATCATAAAGTGGTTTGGGCTGGAGTCTTCATTTCAGAGTTTCAATCAGGCAAATGTTAAACATCAGTGAAAAAAAATCTGAAAGAGAAGGAAATCATCGAGTTCACATCCTGGAAGGGCAAGACTGGGTTTTGTTGTTGTTTTACCCAGAGCAGAATCCTTTTAAACTTCTCCCAACATCTGTCATGTCAACCCTACACCCATTTATTTTTATAAGCACTTCCAGCAGTTTCTTTCTCACCATCGTCATGAGTCTCTCTGCAAACCAGTCTCCTTGATTTATTTACTTTCTCTTGACTCACAGAAGACACCGAATGACTACGTGATCTGTAATCCCAGACACATTATATGATTAAAATACATTGTTAATATACAATCAATTGCTATCTGGCCAATTCCTTCCCTTTAATAATTCCCTTTTCTCTCACATCTACAGTCTTTCTACATTTGTGCAACCTTAACTTTCCAAGGACATTGCAGAGCTGTACCTCCTCCTGCTTTAATACTTGGTTTACCAAGCTGTGAGCTACTTATGAACACAAAGATTTATGAAGAGACTTTGAGACCCTATCCTGCTCAGAATTCTTTAGAAACATTGTTAATGCTAAACAGACAATATCTGACTGAAGAGTCAGAAAACTTTCAGGTTCAAAACATGACAAGTCAGAAAAATCTCTGTAAAAATCAGAAAACTTTGCCCAATAAACAGTTTGTCTACATATTCTGCTTTAAAAACATGTTAGTGATGTATCTTACTGCAGACTGTCCCCTCCTTTCTTTACAGTTTATTCACCTCCACTTTTGAATAATACTGGCAAACTAGTTTTAAAAAGCTGCTAACCAAAGTTAGCTCAACAAAACAGCACCAAGAAAGCCCTGAAGGTTTATTTTTGGCACAAATCCAACACTGATTCGGGCAGATAAAGCAGCTGAAGTTTCTAGCCAGACCCCATCCCAAGGGCATGTCTATATTATGCAATAAGGCATGGTAAAGAAAACCCTACAGGCTACCAACCAGCCCCCAGAACCAGAGATCACATCACCACAGAGCCACCCCAGTGCTGCCGCGATGAGCACAGGACAGCGCTGGCTGCTTTGCAGAGCAGCTGAGGACACATCTGCACCAATCTGAGCGATGCACGGCAATGCCACTGACTCCCCCGGAGTCTCCCACCAGAACAAGACATGTTCCTTCAGCTCAATCACACTCAAACTCAAAGAAGATGTTGTGCTAGTGAGCTAATTCTATGGCACTGCATTAAAGTTTTATTATAGACTTAGGCCAGTCTCATTACTGTTCAGAAAAGTCTGATTTTAGCACATTTTGACAAGAAGCCTTCCTAATTAGAATGATTGTCAATCACGGCTCCCTGCTGTTCGAAGGTTAATATAGCTGGCTTTTATCTTCAGTATAAAAAGGCTGCTTTTTTCCCCCTCGATTAATTGGATGATGTAATTATGGAAGTTATAGCATGGATCCAATAATGGTATCTGTCTCAGGGACAATTTGAGAATCAAGTTCATATTCTTCAGCAGCACCTACTAAACAAGGTCAATTGGTCTTTCAGGACAAGACATTTGATGCTGTATTTACAACCGACAAAGGAAACCATTTACAAGTTTTGTTTTGGAACTCAGAATCATAGAACGGTTTGGATTGGAAGGGACCTTAAAGATCACCAAGTTCCAACCCCCCCGCCATGGGCAAGGACACTGTAGGCCTCCTGAGCCTGCAAACTCGGCTCTGCCTTGGTGCTCCATGGACACAACAATCTCAGAATAAATGGAAACCTGTGGCTGAAGAGGTGCCATCCACTGATGGTTAAGGCAGGCACTCTAGGGTTCTCAGCTCTAAAGCTCTCTTCCTTACTAGCTGTGTAAGGCTACCCTGCACCTCATTTTCGTCCTGGCGTTTACTAAACTAAAATGCAAGCACGCAGAAGATAAAAGAATCAGTCCAAAAACTAGCACCCAAGAGAGACTCCTCTACATAATGACATTTGGTTTTGAACCTGTTCACTGAAGATCTCAAACTGATTTCTGTGACAAGGCACAAAAAAGCAGATGTCGTCATGACCATTCTGCTTTAGCTCTAAAACCGCAGTACAGCAACTTTGTTTGTTAAAACAGATTTACTTGTTAAACAGCACAGGTTTTCTCTTCATGTACTAAGACTGATTTCCCAGATGTAACAACACTACTACTGAGTTTCGTAACCGAGTGCAATATAGCAAGATGGTGGTTTGCCTGAGACGGCCATAGAAACATCCAATTCTGTGACAACGAGCATGCCTCCCTTTTATCTTGCGAAAATATTACATCTCTCTAACACTCACGATATTCTGACACTTATTTTTTGAACTGTTGAATTGATGTGATAGTGTGGCAAGCACAGCCAGCTTAAGCTGTAACACTGCCACCAGAAACAACAGCCTCAAAACACCCGGTGCTCACTTCCCACTCCCTTTGGCCCCTGAATCTCCCCGGGACCTCCCTGGGAGGCAGAAAAGGTTTCCCTCCCACCAAGTTCTGCTGTAATTCCCATCAGTTTCCCGGTTCAAGTCACTGTGCGGCTGCAAAATCGCTTATGCTGGTCCAAAAGCACCACACACTGGTATGGAACCAAGGAGTACGACTGTGTTTGGCAGTAGGGCTGGCTTAAACGGCGTTACAATTTGGAAAAGAGCTATTAGCAGAAACAAAGGTGTTACAACACATTGTTCTCGAAAACGACAGAAAAGGATGAGAAGAATACACATAGTTTACATTGAAGATTGAGCAAAACAAGAACAACTTACAGGGCAAAAATAGGTGTTTTCAGCTATGTGCTTTGCAACTACGTCGTTTTCTGCAGACAGAGACATTATGAAAAGCAGCGCATCACGGGCCTGCTGGCCTACCGTTCCTTCTCGATGGATGAAGGGAATCAGTAGGGAAAATATGAGAAAATTGGCAGCACCTTGGTCCTCGCTGGTATGGAAAAACAGTTCTAAAATGGACGGATCTTTGGCTATTATAGAGCAGAGTTGGTTCAAGAGGACAACCAACTCTGTTTCCACTGTTGGGGTGGCTGTTCCTGAGCAGGAACTCAGCAACATCATCAAAGGCTTCAGGATGGGCTTGTGATGCAGCAAAGGCTGATGAGACTGAGTTACTAACATCTCATACATTTTGAGTTGCTCGATTTTTGTCTCGTCAGTGAACTCTCGCCGTAGGCTCCAAAGAAAAAGCTTCTCCATGATGTTTTCTGAGACCACGAACTCCAGAATAGGCCCCATTGAGGCATCCTTTGCTTGCTCCTCAATTAGCAAGAAAAGCATGTGCTCTACATAGTTCTGAACGGTGCTGGCCTCATCGGGTGAAATTGCCCCATACTTTGCCTGAGTGTTTTTCAAAGGATCATGCTTCTCTAAGATTTTCAGAACCTAAAGAGGAACAAAGGCAGATCAGTTATTTGAATGCATTTTTTAAAAATACGCAAAAAAACCCATAAAAAGTCTTAACATAAAAAGCTTTTAGGTGTTTGTCTGTTAAACTTTCTAAATTTAAAAGTTTCATATTTGGCAAGTACAAGGCCAAGAAGTAATGCTTTTGTTCACTTTTTTTCAATAAGGACCCAAGTTTGCAACTTGTCCTACTGCTGAAAACTTGGGGTTCTCTGAAGTATGGATAAATTAGGTTTCCCTAGCCTTCAGAAATTGAGTTTCATTGATGTTTGAAATAAGTTTCTTTGTCACAGTGGACTGAAACCAAAGGGCCTGCTCTTCAGCCTGAGGAACCATGCTCAGCAGGGTCGGTATCATGAGATGATTTGCTGAATTAAGAGTAGCAGAAGACCACAGAGCTGATCTTTCCTTGCCAAATCTTATATGATATCAAATGGCCATGGGTGCCCACATACTCCTGCAAAATTCAATCTAGATTTAGCACTGAGTAACAATTGCCATCTCAGCACTTACACCCCTGAATTAAGTTCTGGTCTGCACACAATTAAGGAAGTTCATTGTCTGTGAAACATCCACTGTCTTTAGCCTTTTTGTAGAGGATAATTCCCATGAAACCACAAAGGAACAGTGGCTCTCCAATGTGACAACATCATTAGATTTAAGTGAGGAAAGGTGACTCTTGAAAAATAGCTCCTCTGACTCTGGAAACATCTCAGCAACACCGCTATTCATCTGGCTTGCTTCTCAGGATAGCCAAAAAACTAGCAAAAGCAGCAGCACAGACATCAATTTTACCTAAACTGTTATTCATATTACCACAGCAAATAAGACTGTAGGTTACAGTGCTTTTTTTTTGTCTAAAAATAATTCTAATCTTGATGACATGCAAACAATTTTTAGAATATGCTGAAGTGCATAATCTACATCTACTCATCATAAATAACACTGTGTAGGGCTTTACATGGTGCGTTTAAAATACTCTACAAAAGAGAGGCAAGCCTTCCCCAGCACAAGGAAAAGGAGCATGTGGGCTTCCAACAGTCGCAGTGAATCACCAGGAAAGCTGCTAAGAAGATCTAGGCTTTCCACAAGATATTACCATGTTCTACTATTTCCCATTTAGATGTAAATCAGGAGTTCAAAGTGTGATTAGTAAAGCCTAAGCGTAACTTGAAAGGTCAATTACCTTTGCATTTCAAAAATGCTTCAGTGTCATCTACATGCTCTGCATGCAAGACATTTGCTCCTAAGCAATTCAGGATTATCCCACAAGAAAGAATGAAGCAAATTCCTGTTAATGTAGCCTGCTTCAAATCAATAAAACTAATTAACATTACCTGTGCCCAGTGTGTTCTAAACACTATCATGCATGTTTCTGGGTCAACACCCTGCAGGCTCGGAGCCTGCCGATTTTTGCTGATACTAGTTCTAGAGGACATTATAAATTTTCCAAAGGTCAAGCCAACTAGGCCATGCTGGATTTCTTCTAAAAATCCTGTAGTTAGCTACAGATGTTCAAGCATCATGAGGAGATTGTTATTGTTTTTTGAGCTTTGGTATCCGCAGAAATCTGTTTAAAAAACAAAACACACATATACTTAGGCACACCAAATTATAGCGTATAACAAAAAAGAAAATAATTAAAGAGAACACTAAAACCTTTTTTCTTTTATTTCAGTTTAAGGGTAGAATTTTTTAAGCATGTTATATAGGAGATCTTCTCAAACTTTTCTTCGTAATAGTTTCTAATGATCAGACTTGAGACCAGTGACTTAATTAAGATGCTACTGAAATAAATAAGCATAACAGAAGCTTACGCAGTAAACATTTTATGCATACGTCACTACATTTTTTAGTTTTTCTTCACAATGTTTTTGCCATCTGACCAGGTCTCTCTCCAGAGTCTCTTAGTAACTAATACTGTATAGACTACACAGGTAAAAAAAGTGCAGGTCACTTCTCTATCTTTTTAAACAATAGTTCCATGAATAAAGGTAGTTACAAATACTTTTTACATCAGAAAGCTTATCATACACAGTTTAAAACATCTGTAGAACATGATATGCAAGCAGAAGGCTGCATCTGTATCAATACCAAGGCAACCAAACCCAAACAATATATATTTAAACAACTCTATGTATCCCAAGCCAAATAAATTGAGATGTCATATGAAAGGACTATAAGAGTAAGACTAAACATTGAAACATTCTTTTCATCGATTATTTAGTATCCTAGATATCTGAGTAGTTGCACACCTGCAGGGGAAAGTTAAAATGAAATGAAGCCAAATATCTTCCAGATATTTGAGAGGCTTAAGAGAAGCCTCAAGCACCAATATCTAAGTGACACAGTTCCCTGGTTTGGTTTGGTTTTTTCCCCTCTTTTTCCATCTGTAAGCTTTACATTTTTATTATCCTTTCTGAAAACCAACTAGGCTTTTAAATTGATTCAGGTTGGGGTCATAGCAAATAAATAAAGCACAAAGCCCCCCAAAACTGCCCAAGAAACCTCCAAACCAAAACCCACCACCGAAAAGAAAAACAACCCCCCACCCAAACCAAACCTGCACAACACCAAGTTTAGGAAGACAACAAATGCACTAGAAGTTCCTACGGCTCGTGTAAATCATAGCAGATTTTTTTTTTCCATTAGAGATTGCATTTGGAAGTGCTCTGGTAACAGAAGTAATCCCCTACAACATACTACAAAACTCTCTATTCCTTGCTTCCCCAGCACTCAACCCATCTTTCTCACCTGCCTCTCTCTCCCATGCTTGCACTGGCCTTACCCTTCTTATGCCCTCTCCTTCCTTATACCTTGCTTAGTACCATAACCTAATAATCCAAAGGAATATTTAATTGACTTATTCTTCAGATCGCTGACACCCTCCTGTTAGTTCCCTCTTGTTCAAACAGGAATCTTCCCATTTCTGTTAAAGTTCAGCAGACTCCTCCAGGCAGAAATGCCCTTCACTGCCCGGCCCTGATTCACCCTTGGAGCAGATCCGTCCTGCGCATGAAGTGAAGCAAGCAGCTTTGGAAAAACTAATGTGATCATGTAATTAAAGATGGTATCATAAGGTGCAGCAAAAGAACTTAATTATCCAAGCAGAGGCAAGCTCAGTTCTGGAATTCATGAGCTGCTTGACTTTACAACTTCGAGGTTGTTTCAGTGTAGACTTTCAGTGTTACTCAAGAATTTAAATAAAAGAAACTGATACTGCACATCTGGATATCACATGACAGCGATACCACAGTACAGCAGTATGATACTAAAAGTAGAATCAGAAACTTCAGATCAGGCTAGTAAACAACAGTAAGTGAGATTATTCAAGCTTTCTTGAAGAATACTGATAAAAATCAAAGATCAGTCATGTAAGACTCTTGTGACATATGCAAAGCTCTGTACCACACACAAGCAATTCAAAACTATTTAATGTGTTATCCTCTCCTCTTTTAATCTGTTCTCATGCTTCATCCTATCTAGCCTTTGAAATTTTTTTTCCTCATCACACATCTTTCATTACAGATTCCTGAACTACTGCCCTACTGCTCTGCAGCTATGAGAAGACCTAAAGTGTACACAAATGGTACATATCCCACCACATAGCGAGATGCCAAGAGATCCAGCGACAGAGCCGCTCTCACGTTGGCGTGTCCGGCAGGAAAGCTTACTTTCCAAAAGAAGTGCTACTTAGTTATTAACATTAGCGTAACAATTTATAACCACCACCATGTTACTGAAGACTCAAGCCCTGCCTCTGCTACCAGCTTGCTGCCTAAGCAGATGACTGCTACAGCCTGCCCTTGCAGCACGGACATCTCCTCCTACCCAAAGACGTCCCGCGTGTGGCCAGCACACATACAGAACAGACAGCCCCTGTGAATGAAGTCGTCAAGACAAGTAGGTGCCCTCTCATCTCCTGCATAAAGTCTCCTAAGATACTACTTATCCAAGATATTTAAAAGCTTCTTGCTATTTCCAAGTCCCAATCTGGGCACGCTCAAATTAGGGAGTTCTCAGATACACAGGTCATTAACAACTGCCTGGAGAATAAATCTTATGGAGAGCGATTGAAGGAGCTGGAGCTGTTTAGTTTGGAGAATGGGAGGCCAAGGGGAGACCTCGTCACTCTCTACAACTACCTGAAAGGACATTGTAGAGAGGCTGGTGCTGGTCTCTTCCGACACATGATACAACAAGAGAGAACAGCAATAAAACAAGAGGAAATGGCTTCAAACTGCAACTGAGTGGGTTTAGACTAGACATTAGGAAAAACTATTTCATAGTCAGACATTGGGACAGGCTGCCCAGGGAGGTCGTTGAGTCACCATCCCTGGATGTATTTAAAGGTTATTGAGATGTGGTGTTGAGGGATATGGTTTAGGGGTGAACTTTGTAGAGTAGGGTTACTGGTTGGACTCAATGATCCCAAGGGTCTTTTCCAACCTGAATGATTCTATGATTTTGATTTAAACTGGATCTTTTTCAGAGTTAGATGACGCTACATCAGAACAGCAAGGGATTCCAATGTCACTGCCTGTAGAAATGTCTACCCCACCAATCACATAAAACTTTTAGTATTGTTCCCTCAAGCCAATGTTGCACACTACCTGCCTGGACCATTTGCTATATTTGTTATTCCAGGTACAAACACTGCCCCATTGCTTGATAAAGATCTTTGGGATTACGCGAGTGACAAACTGCAAATCCATCTCCAGCATTTATGTACTCTAACTAAAACCTGCACCTAATAGTATACTGCACATCACAAGATTAAAGGCACTTATATCTTTAATAACAGCGACTCACAAAAAAGATCTTTTTCCCTTGGCAACAAACAGTAACATCTCCGGAAAATTCAGCCTAACAGTTCATTCTGAATATTCACTCTTACTGCACAAAGTCATCATAAACAGACTGTACAAAGCATCAAATGAAGAACAAAACCACAAAATTTAAATTATTAGCTGAAAACAACTTGCCTGAAGCAAACATTAAGTTCATGAGGGCTAAATTCACTTGCATCTAGCCAAGCCATCAGATCAGAAATCTAAGAGTAGTGAGAGAACACAGACATTATCCTCACAGCAGTCAATACTATGGTCTTTTAATCATCTCTAATTTAAAAGGAACAAGACAGCAACAAGCAGACTGCAACATGCAATATTATTTCCCAGATCAAATCACTTCCCTTAAGAAAGCAAATATTTCCAGTTTGGAAAGCCTCCTGGGATGCTGGGATTTCCTTAGTAATACAAAACACTAATAGATTGTGTAGGCTTCAAAGACTTCAGACTCTGTAATAATGTTTCAAAAAGTATACAACGCTTTTGACAACTTTGGTGGTCACAGAGTAGATCCTAAAAACAGTGTACCTGTTTTAAAAAAGAAAACAATTGAATTGGGAGAGATACTATCTTTTAAAATACATATCAGCACACAGTTAGCATGCTCTCATTACAGCAGCAGTAGAAACGATATATTCATTACACTTGTGGTAAGCAGATTTTGTTACTAGATTACTAGGTTTTCTTGATTATTTTGCAAAGACCAAATGTGCCACAGTAGCTGCAGCATCATATTATTCCTTGTGAAGCAAAAATAACTCAAATTAAATGGGACAAATAACCTGGCCATACGGAGTCCGAAGGTGAGAAAATAAATTAATTTATAAAACATTGACTGATGGAGGAAGGGGTAGAAGTGAACTTGGGGACCACTAAGAACAAAAATAATGGTTTATTTTAATCAGTTCATGATTAAAATTTTACAATAATTTAGCCTTTCCTCTCTGCTAAATTCCAAGCAAGGTATTACTTCACCTTTTGATAGTCCTGACAAGTGCAAATACACCCGTCAAGTGCGAATACACCTGTCCTACCGTCCATTCAAAACTCTACTTCTAAAAAGCACTGCTCAGTTTAACACTTTGATCCTGCTGCACAGTAACAGAATCTTCTTAGCAGCTCCATCTTTCCACAATTCAACTCCATCTTATCTATCAGTCATTTAACCCTATTACAAGGGCAAGTCCACTTACAAATACCTTCTGGAGCTATTTCAGTTGCCTACGCTGATAATAGTTTTGTCACTATTCTCTACCCTTCTACACGAGGTACTTGCCCCTACCGCCAAGGGCTTAGATGTTGCCCTGAGATGTGCTGGAAGCCCCGTCCCTGGAGGTTTTTAAGGCCAGACTGGACAGGGCTCTGAGCAGCCTGATCTAGTGGGGGATGTCCCTGCCCATGGTGGGGGGGTTGGAACTAGATGACCTTTAAGGTCCCTTCCAACCTGACAATTCTATTATGCTATGATTTTAACAATCCTGACACAGATGCAGAAGCACCAGAGCACATGTCACGCACGCGTGGAACTGAGGCTCAAGGAGACAAGTTGCTGTCTCTGCAAGACCTTCCTATAGTCTCTGTGTAACTGGGCAACAGCTTTTGCAATTGGGCAACCAATTTGCACCTACAGAAACTTTGTTGGTTTCATATTTAATACCTTTCAGCATGGGCTTGGTTAGCTGATTCACGGTTTTTCCCTGCAAATCTGGGTCAACTGTTGCATATACAAACCCGCTAAAAGCAGCTCTCTCTCCCTAAGCATCAGCAAAGTGACACAGTCTCATGCATCAGTCTGTACCCTAGCCATGCAGTCTCAGGTAAGTGGAGAGGATAGGAGGAAGAGAGCAGAAAACTTTAGCACAACTCAGCCTATTTCTAGTTTTTTAAAAAACGCAGCAGTGCTGGGTAGCTTTAGATTAACGATGAGATTGAGACCCAGTCAATGGACTCGTGGAGGATATCTGCTTTCACTTTTTCTTCAGAAGTCTGTAAATCATCAACCCTTTTTACACAGCTGGTTACACGGCTGAACTCCCCAATCAACAGAAGTACTCATTTTACTGCCAAGTACCCTGGAAGAACAGCCTAGCAGAGAATCCCTGGTGAAGTTCGCTCACACTGAAGTGTCTCTTTTCTAAAGTCTCACTTCTGCGTTAAAAAAAAAACAATCAACATACAAGTTTGCAGGACTGGGGCTTCCCAGGCAATGCAGAACATACAGACAAAAGGTATACCACCTAATACAGTAAGGTAGACATAAAATATGCTGCAAGGCTCTGCAATTTAATTATCAGGGTTGTCTTACGCTGAAACGCTAAGACACCATGTTCTCCAACAGTTCTCGAAGACAAGTGTGACTCTTTTATCTGACACAGTGTGCTTCTGCTCTGCCGGCCAAAGCCTTCCACCCTGTCAGCCCAGGTACACGAGAGACAATGGCAAGACGGATAAGAAGCCTGGATGGCAGTGAAAGAACTGCATGTATCAGGACATTTTCATGGATCGGTGTAGCATAAAGGGGCTTGAAATTAGACAACTTCAAAGAAGCAGAGGGAAATTATATGGTCTTATGCATAGCTCTGCAATCATGTCTCTGCAGTCTCTGATAAGTGGATGAGGGAGGGTAGGAGAAAAATGAGTGGCAAATTTTAGCATGCCTCAACTTAGTTCCAGCTTAAAAGGGATCTTGTTCCGGGTTTGTTTATTTTTGACGGAAAAGAAAGCCTTCTGCATAAATTTGTCAGCTTTTCTTTAGGGACTATGATCAGGGAGAAGCTTTAAATTTTATTAACCAGAGTGTTTCAAAGGAAAACATCAATCCTCTCAAATGAAAGGACTCATCCCACTTGTGGTAAGTTTTGCTACAAAAGCAAAGCCTGCGAAGAACAGTCACAGGCTAGCCTTAAATGGTCCTACCCATTCACCACTGGAATGCAGAAGGATTACAGCTTGCTCACTGGGGAGCAGTAGGCCTGTAGTAGGCAACTGAGAAAATGCCAGTGATCAAAAGCCACAGCATTATAGGATCCTCTTTTTGGTTAAGAACTACTCGCCCTCGGAAGCTCTACTTAGCAAGAAAGCTGCAGAGGACTAGAGAAACAGTTTAAACGACATGCACAACCATCCTCCTTCATTTGTTCTTTCATGTTTCCATTGTCCCGTCCTTTGTCGACCTCAAGTGAACACTTCGCATTTAGTCAGCTTTCTTCAAACTATCATCTCTACCCAGAATCCCCAGACACTGTGCCTTCCGCGTGTGGGTGGGAGAAGATACGTTTTACGCTGATAAAGCTATCTGCTTAAAAGCCTAACAGAGAACAAGTCACCACAAATTGTAAAGCTATGTAGTTAACCAAAGTATCAATCTGTTCTCATCAAGCACAATTTAATCCAACCTGCTAACATGAAAGTAAGAACGTCTTGTGACTTGTCCCCACAGAGACTGCTTAACAAGATCTATCTCCTGAGAGAAATTACACGCAGCATGTTTTATAATGAGACTAAAACCTTACTGTCCCATCTACAGTCAGTCTGCTGCAGTTAAAAAACACAATTCATCTTTTCTCAAATCTCCAGGGAGCTACACTACTCACATGTTTATTGTACATTCGCACTAGCTCAGACAACTAATGGGGGTACCACTAACCTCTTCACCTGATCTATGTAATCATATGGTATTTATACATCAGAGGACCCAGGTGGTGTTAAATAATCACATGGTTCTCCAGACTGTGGACATTACTGGGGGCAATTCCTCCACAGTAAGTACAGCAGTGGCGACAGGCAAGACCCACCTGAGAG
>NW_009725860.1:8861-9376 GCF_000703405.1 Apaloderma vittatum | reverse complement strand
CGCTGCAACGGCACAAACGTGCAAAATTAAAGGGCAAGCAATGGGATCAGCCCACACTTGGCTGCCTATGCCAGGATGCAGGCTAAGCCAAATCCCAAGCCTGCAGAGACTTCTGCTGCACTTGTCAGCCAAAACAGAAGAACAGGGAGGTCAGCTAGGTAGTGAGCTCCAAAATGCATTTATGGATCAGGCTAAAATTTCCCACAGCAGGTCCAGGAAGGCATCCCATTAAGCAGCAAAGACGATTCATCAAAGGGCATACTACCAAAGGTAGAGAAATGGCAGTGATTGCTCAACAAAACTGTAATTAAACAAAGCAGAATAGGTGACGAGAGACCTCGACCTCCTCACAGAGGGCTCTAACTGACACACCATAGGGCATGTTCATCTACCACACGCATTTGCACACAGGCAATTTCACTGGAACTCAGGAGCATGCAATCACTGAAGTTACTCTTGCAAAGTCCCAGGGGGAATGAACTCCTTGTTCATATCCCTAGGTCATAAATCTGAAG
>NW_009725860.1:0-8830 GCF_000703405.1 Apaloderma vittatum | reverse complement strand
GGGAAAGAAAAAATAAGGTTGCAATTCAAGTGGTATCACTTGTTCCTTTTAGAGAAGGATACGAAATATAATAAACCTGTTTCTCTGTTGTATTTGATCCCACTACTATTTGGCCTACTACAGAAAGGCAACAATTTAGTAACAATTAGTGGTTCAAAACACAGATTATGTTGGTTAAAAACTTAAAAATAAAATAGCAGCTAATTCAAGATAGCTATCTCTCTCTTCTTAGTATCACTCAGGCACAGTACGACTGATTTATCTTGCCTGCTGCTAGAAGACAACTGCTGCAGAAGCAACATTAAAACCTTGAACTGAAAAGAAAAAAAAAAAATAGCAGCTCAGAAAAGTTCTTCTCCACCTTTATACTGAAGAAGGCAGATGTCATCGAACTGAAATCAATTCAAAGGCTTTACCTTTGTTGGTTCATCCCAAGTTACCACCAAAACTGCTGACCCAAGAAAAGCAGGTTTCCATAGAAAGCCAAGTCATTAAAATGTCTGAGGCCCACAGACCAAAGTGTTTGGAGTTGTACTGTGCAAGACAGGCATTACAAGCAAAACAAAACTCAGTTCACAACTCTGTACTATGAATATGCTTTCAGGCCAAGTTTCAAAGAGAAAGAGAACCCCAAAGGGCATAGCACACATCACTAAACTAAAGCTACCTTTCGCTCCTTGATTTATAGGCAAACTGCAGATATCAGCTGCTGTGTCTATGTTAGCAACTTTCTTTTGTCCTACTTTAAGTGAACTATTGGCAAAGAAAAGCTTGCTGCCAATCTCTCCATCTCTACTGAGAATTTGTTTCGTAATTCATCACTATCCAGGAGTGGGAGGGAGTAACACATCAGAACTCAGACATTTAACAAAACCTACTTCATGTTCTGGTTATGCTAGTGGAAGAAAGAAATCAAAATGATCCATGCAATCTGCAACATCGATTTTGCTTTCCGAGATAATTCTGACATCTCTCTGACATACAAACTTGGCCCCAATATGCTCATAATTTAGGAAAACCACGTGTTTCTTGAAGCTAGGATGCTGAAGGGAATGGAACTACTTTTTTAAAGGGTTGTGTGTTGTGGGTTTTTTTTTTTCTTCAGAAAGGTAAAACAGTGTCTACAGCTAGAAGTATAAAACAAATTCACAGGAAGTGATTAAGTTGCCTGTCTGGAAAACCATCCTGACAGAAACATGAATAAGACCAGCAAAGCAGAAGACTCTCTACTCTGAAGATTTAAAACTAGTTTCAGAACACTAGCATACCTAACAGGTAATGCTACCTTTCCAAGAGAAAGACAGTCTAGGAAAAAAAGTTATCAATACACGTGCAATTATCATACGTAGATTACAGAACACAAGATCAAGCTATACATTTTAAAGCTATAGCAATAATATGTAAAACAATTTTTCAAGTGATTTGTGTAACATGTTAAACTATTATAATAAGCGTAAGAAATCCAAGAATAACGTCCTTAAGCCTACAAAGTTACTGTAAATAATGTATGCTTACAGCACCAATCCACAATAAAATGCAAATACACATATATTCTAAACATTCCACAGTTCATGATAAAGAACTCATAAACATGTTTTTTTTCCAAACTCTCAGATGGTTCTGCAGGTTCTAAACATAGTTTGAGCATAAGAATTGGTAATAAAGCACTGTTAAGAGTATCCTGATTACTTGATCAATAAACCAACAAACCAGTAAGTTTCCCCAGCGGACTGTCACCATGTTTTCACTGGGAAGGGAACTTTCACTTTGCAGACATAATTCCTTTCTCTTGTCCACATGCACATGTTACTTCTCTTTATCGGTCTCTTTCAAATTAAAAGTTCCGGAAAAGGACAAAATATGCCATAAAAATCAAAACTGTTAGGTATAGAATGGATATTGTATGGTTGTTAGTGAAATACTTACTCTAGAATCATATTTATTTCTCCTCCCAGGCTTCATTCACAATATAAGGTTCTTTTTTTTCCTGGAAAAATAAAGAAAGGTTTGATAACTCTATCTGAAATTAGGTAGTTACCCATCACAGAGTTAAACCCTCTCATACTTCTCAACATGGTCATTATAGTACAGGGACTATAACAGTTGACCAGATGACCTCAATCTGTCATTTATATTTCTGTGTATGGCGAACTGAAACCACTCGTTTTTACAGAGAATTACCACCCCGAGATACTCATCTACCAAGTCAACGTTATTTCCCACCCTCTGAAGCCATAACCCGTTAGTGACTTGGTGAACTAATGAAGGAAGGGAATGAGCAAAAGCCTGTTGTTACGCAGCCTCAGGACAACCGTTTCATTGCGCTGTAGGATGGCAGAAGACCATCACAAATTACTCCGCAAACCCAGTAAACTTAACGAGCTACTAACACCGGAGAGGTCGTTTTCATCTCTCACCCTACGTACTATGTATTGCCTGACATTAGGTAGGGGGCTGTGATGAAACGTTATATTTAGTGGATTGAACGCTTTTGAATGTAAATGTACTTTTGTGGTCTTTTTTCCTTCTTATAAAAAAAAAAAAAAAAAGAAGAACAGAAAGAACAGAACACTGTGTGAACCAACATTGCTTGCATCAGACATTCACAATTTAGCTCGGAGAAAGCTCCAAAAGCTAACCAACTCCCTTTGTCCTAATTTATGTTCCAGGCTTGGCAAGGAGAAAAGCACTTGCAAAATCGTTTTTCATTTCCTTTTTATGACTATCAATTGCCAAATCTGGGGAAAGCTACAGAATGAACATTACTGTTTAAGATGAGACCTACAAATTACTGTAGCACACTGTTCCCTGAAGAACAAGGATGAAGAAGAGGGAAAAAATGGCAAAAGAAGCATTCCTCACAAAATCCTATCCCGTCCCTCTAGATCCCCCTTCCCTCAACACACAACCCCCCAGGTATTTGGTCTCACAGAGAACTGAACAGAAACGCTGCTCTTCCTCTCCCTTTCCATTCCAACTCGGAGTAGAGAAGCAGAAGTTAAAGATTCATTTTATATTGATTCCTACTGCAAAGTCAAGGACCCCACAAAAAACCAACCTCTCCTCCCGCAGTGACACCTGTATTTAAAAGTACTAGTGCAAATTTCCAAGTTGAGTAGATTTTGACAAATTATGGCTTTCTCTATGTACGTTGAATTTTACTTTTAATATATACGGCAGTAAACAGCAAAATTTGAAGTGGATTGTTGGCATTTTTATGATGTTTAGTGCATAAAAAGCCAAATCAAAGAAAAATCCACATTATTTATATTTCTATTTAGTTTCATTGCAATTTATACTGATGGCAGCTGTTTTTCCCGCTAAGCTTCTCCAGCTTTCCTAGGAATAAAATTATTTGTGTCATGTAAACAGTGTCAAATTGTCCATTACACAGAGTAGAAATTAAGTCTTCATCTCTGATCTCATAACAGAAATCTACTGTGAAAATACGTTACACTCTTAGACTACCTAGTCTTCTGCAACTAGAAACTGAATGACATGAGAGTACCTTCAATTTTTGAGATTGCCTTTGTCTGCATAATAAAACATATGAATGCACTGGCAAAAAAGGAATGCATATAGTCTATACAACACTTGTCTCAGACATGTTGCCAACATGAAAAAGAAGAAACTGCTACATAATCAAGGGAACAATTAAAAAAGTATAAATAATATCAGGTAATCTGACACTTTCATACAATCCTATATACTTTTTTTCAGTCTTGTCCTTGAAACTTTCAGAAAACATGAATAGAAATACAGGTGTTTTTCTAGTCCAGGGAGGAATGAAGATAAATCAGCAAGTTTCATGCCCTGGAGGGTAAAATAGGGTAAATAGTAGCCTTTTCTCAGTTGCAAATGAAGACCATACATCTTATAAAGAGAGTGTTCTGAAAAACAGGGAGCCTCACAAATGCTGCGGAAGAACCATACTTCATAAAAGGTGAGGTAAATATCAGAAGCTAGTAAAAATAAAATTTAATTGCTATATAAACTTTTTAACACTTGCAATAATCAACACCAAAAGCTGAGTAACGACTGTTGGATGCCTGCCCTAGCAGGAATCCTTCTCGGTACAAATAACCGAAAGTCAAACCATAGCCTCTCCCATCTAATTTTGTAACACCTAAGGAGACTTCTACAGGCGTGGGAAAGCACAGGTTCCACCCATCAGTACCTTGTTCTTCTTCCTGCTTGCGCACCTCAAAGCGGGGTGTGTCTGTGTCGTGTCTGTGCTGCTTCTCACCTCTACCGCTGCCCTGCTGCCTGAGGCTTCGGAGCTGCAGAAGCTACAGGACACCCTCGTTTGTTTGGGGTTTGTTTAAGTACTTGGGCTGTATTCTTATCTCTGAAATACAGTAGTTCTTCAATTCACCTTTACAATCTTCTTGAAAATTGGCAATAGATGTGCTATCCAAAACTGCAAACTGAGCATTACGCCACAGCACGTAGGACACACCAGTCTTCAGCACAAGCTCGAGAACAAGAACAGTTTGAAGAGGCGTGAGAAAGTCTGGCTGTATGCGCAGGCCCTGGGCGCTAGTCAGCTGTAACCACTGCATGCTGGGAGGTAAGACCCCTAACTTTATTCCTGAGGACACGGTTCTTGACATCGAATTACAAATTTCTGGGTTTTTTCCAACGTCTCAATTAAAAGGAGAAACAGGCTGCGAGAATCAGAAAGCACGCATCAAATCCATTTTTTGTTTTGATGTATAACAGTTATGAAAGTACTTTAGTACACGTGAAACTATTGCATTTTTTACCATTTATCCTTCTGCTGAAACAAAACTTAAGAGTATTTCTACTGTCACTACACACACTGCCATCTCTGTTTTACCTGCAGGTCTGCCCCTCCCCACAGACACCATTTTGCATCGTAATTCACGTTACGGGCAAATCCACTAATAAAGCACTTTGACATCGTTTCAGAATACGCCGTCCCTCTGCTAGTCAGCATTCAGCTATCTCTGCTGCTCTCAAGCATATATATGCTCTGAAAGACATTAACCTCCAGTGCTGAGAATTGCAGAATGTCTCTGGAGGCTCTTCATTGACTTTATGGGAGAATCTGCATACGATCAAGCGCCTCTGCTGAAAACCTAACTGAAAATAAATGGTGTTATTTAGTTAAGTCACCACGAAAGCAAACATATATGACTAACGACAAACTAATGATGAAGGATGGAAGAAAACTTCTCTCCAGGAGTGCTGGTACCAGAAGCAAATCCACCTGCAATTACACGTACCACAACAATAAACCTAATTGGAAAGAACCAGTCCCCAAAGTTGCCAATGCTTGGAAATTCAAACCCTGCTCAATCCAGCACATACAGAGGGGGTTAGGGCAATGCTTCTCCATTCTCGGACTCAGCAGGACTGAGAGCCAAGATCCACAGTTTTCTCTGACAAAGGAAAAACCGAGTTTTCCCTGTGATGGTGTATCTACTTACCAACTTGGTCGTCAGTAAGAACAATGCAAAAATAAAACGCAGTACTGTGATGGAGGATGACCAGCATAGTAAATGTACCACCAGAAACAGCCGATGGGCTCTATGGCCCCACGAGGGCTGTAGTTGCTGCTATCAAAATACAGTGCTACAGCAGATACCCTATATCACATCCCTCAGAGTGCTACAGCAGGTTTTAAGTATCAATTCAACACAGGATGGTAAGAAAAGAGATTCACCTGGCACCTCTAGCAATCATTTAAACCACAGATTCTCACATGACACACAGTTCCAGAGACATTAGAAGTAGTGTTTCAGTGTTGCTCTAGAAAAGGTACAATCATTAAAGAAGTCAACCGGGGAAGATTGGTGTAAATTGTTCAAAATAAAGACCACTTGGAAGCAAACCTGAATCAGATCAGCTTACAAGTGGAGTGATTGAGTTTTGTTGCCTCAGACACCAGAACCAGATGCTGTTCACTCACATTCACTGAATCTTACAAACATCTACCGGGAAGCCTTCAAAGTCTGAAAGTTTCTAGATGGATTGAACGAGTTTCTTCGGTATGAGCAATGTGCTGGGAAAAACATTAACTGGACTTGCCAGAAGAATTCATAGAATCATAGAATGATCTGGGTTGGAAGGGACCTCAAAGATCATCTAGTTCCAACCGCCCTGCCATGGGACACCTCCCACTAGATCAGGCTGCTCAAGGCTCCATCCAGCCTGGCCTTGAACACTTCCAGGGATGGAGCAACCACAACCTCCTTGGGCAACCTGCTCCAGTGCCTCGCCACCCTCAGGGTAAAGAACTTCTTCCACCCATTACCCCTCATCCTATCACTACAGGCCCTTGTAAAACATCCCTTCCCAGCCATCTTGTAGGCCCCTTCATGTCCTGGAAGACCGCTATAAGGTCTCCCCGGAGCCCTCTCTTCTCCCGGCTGAAGAAGTCCAACTCTCTCAGCCTGTCCTTGTAGGAGAGGTGTTCCAACCCTCTGATCATCTTGGTAACCCTCCTCCAGACTCGGTCTGACAGCTCCATGTCTCTCTTGTGTTGAGGACGTCAGAGCCGGACGCAGTATTCCAGGCGAGGTCTCACAAGGGCAGATGGAGGGGCAGAATCAGCTCCCTGGACCTGCTGGCCACACATCTCTCGATGCAGCCCAGGATACAGCTGGCTCTCTGGGCTGCAAGCGCACACTGGTGGCTCACGTTGATCTCATCACCCACCAACACACCTAAATCATTCTCCGCAGGGCTGCTCTCAATCCACTCAGATTCCCTCTGTTAAATTCCCTCTTAATTGCTCTAAATAACATACTAGGGACACAACTACCATCACAGCCCACAGTGGTAACTGCCTACATGCAACAGTTCAAGCCAGGAGACCCAACATCCTCCTCCAATTCTCTTCTTTTTCATGTGAGCCTAAGGCAAATCACTTGGCTCAGTTTCTCCCATGAGATGAGAACAACAGACTTTTGGAGAGCTCTGATTATTATTAAAGCAGCGAGCCACGAGTATTCAGTTGACAGTTTGGCTGCTTTAACTGCCCAGTAAACTCTGAGTCTCCACGCACCACATTCAGACAACACACTTAGACACAGCCCCCATTAGAAACTCCTACTTGGCCAAATGTTTCTAAACCCAGGGCCTACAAGTAATGAATTCTCATCTTACCTGCATTTCTATATTTTGGCATTGTGCAGAAAAGATAAGACGCAATCAAGGACCTCTAAATGGAAGGAAGAGGAAAAAACACACTGAGTGTTTCAGAACACCAGTGGGAGGATTTCATGCCATGTATAGCTATTATTAGAGTGCTATTTTGCTTCGCAGATCAGAGGATATAATCAGCAGCTGATGCAGCCATGATTTGCGAAGCACAGCCTTATTAAAGACTAATGAGATAAATGAGTTAAAATTTGCATTTTGCTCCACTGATAAGGTTCATTGGCAGACTTAACTCCAACACCATGGTTTGAATATTAAACCCACTTATTAATGTCTAGTAAAGCTAATTATAATGCTGAGTGGCATTAAGCTATAATAACCAAACAGCATGTTACAATCACATCCTTTAGTATTACTGTAGCTCTGAAGTTAAGTGTTCTGCACCTGGAAATAAACACCTGTCGAGCTCATGCTGTGAGAAAGCACTAGCCTTCTGTGCCTTTTTCCTGACCCTTCTGAAAGCCCAAAGCCACGTTCTAACAATGCAACAGGCAGGTAAGCATTGCTCCTTACTGTGATTTCAACGGTGTCTGTCTGTCTTACTGCAGTTAACAGTAAGGATTAAGTGACAAGTATTTTTGTATCTACAATATATTACATTACTCTTGGCATATACTCTAATCCCGAACAGAAAAGGCACTGAGGTACTGACAAAAGCCTGGAGACCTTATCTGTTTCATTTTATGCACCTTTTTCACCATCTTCTGTCAAAAAAACACATGCTACTATAAAACACCCAGCATTTACTGAAAAGGATAATTAAAATACAATTCAGGCCTTACACTACCCTATATATTTTTATGCCACATCTATCTAATGTGAGCACTTAAATGGACAACAATCCCTTTTAAGGACAAGGGCCATAACAAGGGCCATTCTTTCCTTTTTAATCTCTGCAATGTATCTGTCCCGTGACAGCAATGGAAAAAAGGGAAGACAGGGGCAATTAAGTGCCGGGTAACCACAGTCAACACGAACCAGTGTCAAGACTCACATGGGCCAGTTCAAAAAAAATTTCTAGTAAGCACAAGCTTCAGATGCACAGTTCCTCTGGGAGCTCCCCATCTGAAAAAACGGGTGGTACCAGCTCTCTTTCCATGAAGGGAGTCACGGGAGGGACAGGAATGCAGAGCAGCCAACTTTACCTTTTCAGAGTAAAATACATAAAAAGAATGACAACAAAAAGCACAAAAACTCCACAGATGAAACAACTCCACTTCTTATTTGCAATGTAATACTCAAAAGCAAACATTCATTAGGCATATAAAAAAAAGGCAGTGTAGAACTACCAGATTTCTTTCCTCCGTGGGGAAAAGTGAAAAGGCACTTACAGCGTGACAATAAAAGAAACTAGCTGAGCAAATCATGTGTGAAGCATTAAATGCAACTGTTTTTTGGAACGCGCTTTTGTTCCTTTCAATTTATCACCCAATTTAAACATTCAGCTTGTAATGCAATCCATTCCACTGTGTTCAGCCCAGCTTTAAAACACAGGCATGCCGTATTTCAGCAGTAGAAGCAAAGAAATGCAGTGGAGTTCAGAAACAGAACAGTGGGATCCCCAAGTGCCTGCCGTATCCAGGCACAAAAAAGAAAAGGAGAGAAAAGGAGAGAAAAGGGAGAAGAAAAGGGAGAAGAAAAG
>NW_009725859.1:0-39271 GCF_000703405.1 Apaloderma vittatum | reverse complement strand
GCTGCCGGCCAGGGTCAAACCACGACAAAAGGCAACTTATCCTCCTCAAAATCCTTCTACAATTTGCTTCTCCGCTGTCCTTTCCGAAAAACTTCCATTTTGTCATTTTCTCAATGTTCTCCCTGCAGAAACCCAAGAGTTTCCACACTCCATCTGCAGCCTCTGCAGTTCCCACACTCCGTCCGCAGCCTCTTCCTACCCCGACAACCATCGCAAGACGACTTGTTGCCACAGCACCGGCCCTGCAGTTCCAGTGTGCTGGGCTTCAGAACACCTCTGCTCTGAATCAAAGTGGGGAATAAAACCGTGCTGGCTCTACCTATCCCATGTCAGAGCAAAGCTACAGTTCTATTATGCTTCAAAGTACAATGGCAGAGGTTTATTATTCATATAATTCCTTGGTAAGTATCTGTTTGCAGAAGGGCAAGGGATTTACCCATTTAGTAACATGGGCATTCATTATATCTGTCACTTATTCTAATCCTCTCCCTTTTCCTGCTTATAAAGTTTCAGCTTTCCAATAAACCCTTCTTCTTTAGAAAGGAAAGAAATAACACTCCAGGTGACTTAAGTGATCTGTTGTACATCGTTAGCATCTGAAACACGTAGCCTGAAGACATTTGTCAGAAGCAGACTGTGCAGATAGCTGGACACACGTATTTGAAAACTAAGATTTCTGCTGGTATCAGGAGCATCTAATGATCAGCCATGACTGGGAGAAAAGGAACACATCAGCAAAGGTAAAGTATCAATTCCATCAACTCTTACTACAAGTTTCAAAATTGTTAAAAGAAATCTACACCAAGTTATGTACCACATCTTGGCTATATATCAGAAAATCTTTGCTTAGCTGGAGAGTTGAAGCTGTTCGTTGCTGTTTACTGTCATTCTTTTCATAGTCAAAGGTCCAAAAATCTGGAGCTTGTTAATCTAAGTTGAGTTTATGTATGACATTGGAACCAAATTCTAGACAACTTTTCCAAGGGGCAGTCACGACACCAAGACTTAGAGATGGCCACTGTCTCGTAGGACCAGACACCAATCTGTTGTACAGGAGCAGAAATTCCAATGGTATAAAGAAAGAGAAAGCTGAGCAGCTGGAGCTGAACTCCCGGCTCAAGAGTCATGACCAGAGGATGCGGAAATGCTGTATCCTTGACGGTGCTGTCAGCTCTCAGAAGATGTTTGCATGGGAAGGAAGCGTCACCAGGGCAGAGAAGTGGAGCTCTTCTACACCTGTTGTCCAACACTCAAATCCCCTTCGTTCCATTAAAGACAGTGGGGATGCCTGCTTAATTCTCTTTTCCCTCTTCTCATTTATTCCACTGAGTAAATGGATGAGCAATACTCTTTTCGCAGTGCATATTATGTCAGCTTTGACATGTTATGTGTTTTATGAGATGATATTTGACTTTAATGGGCACAATGAATTTGATTTTGGCTTAATCTGATTTACCCAAGTGATTTATGTGGTGATGATCCAATATCTGAACGATGGATCTGGCAGGAAATCTGTCCCACTGGGGTGAATATGGGCTGACTGACGGACGCATGTGAAAATCTGAATTATTACCACTTGTATTGCCAGGCAGTGAAGCACTCAAACCTCCCTGATCCACTAGCTCAATACCATTATGCTTACAGTAAAGCACCGAGCACAATGGATATTTTCCACAACCTTAGCTATAACATAACTGCACGTCAACAGCAATATGGGAGTTAATTCCTAACAAATTACTGTAACTCAGTGCTCAGGATGCTCGGAGCCTGCAAAATAAGGCTTAAAGTTTCATGTAAATATTCCTCTCAAGTACTTTCACTCTCACAGTTTACTCAAGGTTACCATTAAAGCTGCATGTCTTCCTCAGCTTTTTCAACCATCCACAGTTTGATGATATCAATAATTAATTAAAAGTATTTGGGTGTACCACGTGACACAAACCTACTTTCAGCCAAAGAGAAAATTTTGGAACCTCGCTGTTCCTCTGTTACCAGAATCTTCCAAACCTGAAGAGTTTTAATTATGGAGCCCTACACATACAGATAAGTTTTGAAAGTCCTTATTTTAAGATGATTTTTAAACAGAGTCACTTGTCTTTATCAATAGAGTTGCCTTTTTTTCTAATACTCTCTTTTCTGGTCTGCTTTCTTTTAAGGTTTGCTGAACTATTCGAACCCATTTATCACTGCAACACCCATTATGCTCAGAAAACTGAACAGCTTGCAACTAGCTTTTAGATTTCAAAATCCGTTCAGTGGATAAAAGGCTGGACACTATAAAGAACAGACAAGTCGTACATGATCCGTTTTTCTCCTGCTGGACATTACATCTGCAGCAGCAGCAATCCACTTCTTTTTCTCCCTATCTTTACATCACACTATGTAATTTTGTTATGTCGCAAATTCTAGTCAGGTTACTAGTTGCTAGTGATTTGTGTGAAATACTCTGTTTTAGGATAGAAAGCTACGTGGGAGTTGCTGAGAATGGAAAAAGATTTTTTCATTCCTTCAATTTCACTTCATACCTTTTATTTCTGAAGGTATGTCAGTGACCAATATTTGCTGAATTCTGTCCCATGTCAGGGAATAATTCAGGCTGAAAGAAAACTAAGGAGGCCATCTGGTAAAAACATCTCTTCAAAGAAGGGTCAGTGATATTTAAAACTCTCTAAGAAAAGAGAATGCAGTCTTTTGGGGCAGAAAGAGCTATTCTGACAGAAAAATCTTTTCTGCTGTAGAAAACATCCTAAACTTAATGGTGAGAACCCATTAAGGCAAAATTAAGCAAATATTGAGAATCTCTTTGTGGTTTTCCCATTACTTTCTCCCTACTACTCTATCTTCTCAGCCTTCCACTTTCATCAAGGCCAACCTGAGGGGAGTCTTCTGGGGAAGAAAATATTAGTACCAACCCACATACAGCCCCATGCACAGGTTTCCGCAGGCAACAATTAATTGTTTATGCATTTTTAAACCGAAATCAGTGAGTTTAAGAAAGTGAACTCATGTTTCTCCATGCTCCAGCATGACAGTTCAGGTTCACTAATTTATCCACAATAATGAATTTGCAGCAAGGCAAAACATGAAAGCAGAAACATCAAGAGAAAATGTAGAATCGTAGAATTAGCTCGGACTGGAGGGTACCTTTAAAGACCGTCTCGTTCCAACCCCCCTGCCCTGGGCAGGGGCACCTCCCACCAGCCCAGGTTGCTCAAAGCTCTGTCCAACCTGGCCTTGGGCACTGCCAGGGATAGGGCTGCCACAGCTTCCCTGGGCAACCTGTGCCAGCGTCTCACTACCCTCCCAGCAAAGACTTCTTTCCTAACTTCTAGTCTAAATCTCCCCTCTTTCAGTTTCAGACTGTTGCCTCTTGTCCTGTCACTACGAGCCTTTCTTATAAATCCCCTTTAAGTATTGAAAGGCCACCAAAAAAAGTCTTGTTGGAGTCTTCTCCTCTACAGGCTGAACACAATTATTTAGAGACAACTATAAGCAGCAGGATCAAAAGAGAATAGGAAATCCAAGCTAAATTTCAATAATAGAGGTGGCATCCCTGGCAACAGGGAGGCTGGATTAAAATGATCTCTAATGTCCCTTCCAGTCTAGGCTATTCTATGATTCTATGAATAGAGATTTGAAATTACTCAGGTAATGCTGCATCAAAACTCTGCAGGTCAAGTTCTGTCCATGGATACCCTTTAAACAAGACTGATTAAAACTGTAAAGACATTTAAGAGAATGCAAACACTAACAAAAAAGATGGGTTGGTTTAATATGTTGCTCTTCTCCCCTGTCCTCTCAGTACCCTTCACCATTGTCCAAACTGGGCAAGTTAACAAAGAATGGATTGTTTAAGGAAACTGTTCTAAACCAGCTACTCAAGAAATTGAATAGAATTTAAAATATGTTCATGTATTATTAAAAAAAACACACAAAAACCTGACTTTTAAATACATCCTTAAACAAAGTGATGATCCGAAACACAGTAGAAAAAAGCAGTCTAGAATCTAAAGCACAGGTGTGAATTCAGTGCAGAACTACCATGCTCAGTAGTGTCCCTGCTTCTTTACCTGAGTTTTAACAAGTTACAGGCACTCCTTGCCTCAGGTTCCTACCCCCTTCAGCACACACTGTACATCCAAAAAAGTGTTTAGAGACTGGCACAGCATGTGGGTGCTACACCGCTGATAGGAAATCACTGCCTTCCATTTAAATGAATTTCAGCAGCAGACAAACAGCTTAGACTTCGGCTTTGTTTCCAAAAAAATGTAAATGCCAGGAAATAAATCTTGTGAAAGAAGGGGAAGCTCTGAGTTCTGATTTGGAATGTTTATTCTTTTAATTTCAGCAGTGAAGCTGCACAAAGGGGCTAGCTGCTGCTAGTTCATTATGTTTTCATATGAGCAGAGAGGAGAGGAAAATAATCTATAGTGCAACAGCATCCACATGAACACTCCAGGAGATAGAGATAAGGAGCTCCCAAACTCCCAACTTATTTGGAGAACTGGCACTATAGAAAAGCATTGTTTCTACTGCACTGGCCAACCAGGGACTGATACACCAGACAGAGTAATACTGACTGTCCATTAAGTAAATGGGAATGCCTACTTATCCACCCCTATTTTTTAAAAAATCAGTATCAAAAATCAGACTGCCTAATCTTCTTACATCTAAGTCCCTAGAAGGTATTTCAAAAGCACTAAGAAACCAGATTTCCCACTAGGGAAAAAATGCTGTTCAGGTTGACGCTTAAATACAGAGCCTAATTCTCCCTACATATTTTTAAAAAATATTCATGGGTGACTGATGAATATGGAAAGTTACTTTGCCAATTAAAGAGGAAGGATATATTCAGTGAAACTGAAATGCAGCAAGTGCCAGATAAAGTGAACTTAAAATATATTTTAGTTTTTTTCACACTACATAGTTAAGCTATAAAACTCATTGCCACAAGAAATCACTGCTGTCAAAAGCTTAGGACACTAAGCAGGACTTCACATTTATATGAAAAATTAAGATGTTATATGGGGTGATAAGAAAAAAAAAAGAAAATGGTCATAAGTCTTCATGCATTGAGGTAAAAACCCCAAATCTTTAACTATTGAGAATTAGGAAGAAGCTTGTTTTTTCAATTGATGTAGCTGTAACAGCAACAGGTTTGGCAGAATAAGGAAGAAGCTTGTTTTTTCAATTGATAGAGCTGTAACAGCAACAGGTTTGGCACCAGAGACAACACAGCTATAAAACAACTCACCAAGGCTTGAAGAAGTTAAAGAAATGTAGACCTGGAAATGGACAAAACTGGTGTTAGGACTAACAAAGAGAAGAAATAGTATCCAAAGCACATTAAGCATAGCATATATAGTAAATGCAGATATATTGTGAAGCTGCAGAACAATGAAGAGCGAGGAAGAGTCTGCCAACAAACAAAAATGACCCCTAGCAGATCCTGGGCAGATGATCATCACCCATCTCACAGGAAAGGAATCCACATACTGATGACTCAGCACAGCATTATTCAGCACATACCAGCATGAAACCACTGATGGTAGGACTCAAAGCTGCTGAGGAAAGGTGAGCGTGACAACAGGAAAAAGGAGCAGAAAATAAGAAGCATGTGGCAAACTTAACTGTATTATTCCTCCTAGCCTTCCTTTTTCTGCAATAATGAACTAGCAATGATTCTTTGATTAGATGGCCAAGACTTCCTTTGCTAAGTTTGTAGTTTTATACATATGTCAATAATTTACTGTGCAATATATACAGACAACACAAAATTAGTGTGCATATATGTCCGTTTCTCTATATAAAACATGTCATGGCCCATGTGGGTCTCCTCTTTGATCATAAAAGAAGATGTTAACCATGACATAGAGTCTACACATCCTTTGTATTATCAGTCCTGAAGAGTATTTTTAAAGGCATCATAAGGGAAGGAGGATAAGGAGAAAGAGAAAAGGAGAGGGAGGAAGACAAGGAGCAAGAAAACAGGTACCAGCCCATCAAGTAATTTTCCCAGCCTCCTCACGCTGTCATTTTCTTTCTCATAGTTTCCAAATATTAATGGTACATGGGAGGAGAGGTGCTATGCATTTATCTAAGGATATAACATGAAAGGGATTTTTACTCTTGCTGTTCTCTGGAGTCATAAAATAAAACGCCCTTATGACGTTTCCCCAGCGTTAATGAGAGTTGAATCGACATGCTGTTGATGTAATTGATAACTCTTAGTTTAGGCATTTCTCTCTCACCCAACAGTGTTGCCTTGTACTTCAGAATTCAAAAAACAAGATTGTAAGAAATGCTTTCCACTATATTTCCACTATAGTGACAATCTCTTGCAGCTTTTCCAAGCCATAGTAGCATACTTTATCTTATTCAGTCTCCTATGTTACCACTGACATTAACAAATCTTGGTAATAGTTGACTTTATTTTCTCAAGGCCTCAAGCACAGTGGAAGTCACATTTTGCTAAATGTGAGAGTCTTGAAAAGAAGGTGCTTAAGGAAAGAAACATGGATTAGAAAAAGTCCAATTAAAAAGATGAGGTTGCAGGAGGAGAAAGGGCAGTTTAAAGTTTATTCTAACTCAATACTTTCCTAGAAAAACAGGATTTTCCCCTCTCTCTGACAGAGAAATCTTGGGTGCATTCAGGAAAGTCACTCACACTGAGCTGAACGTTTACTACGTGTTATTCCCCTCTCGTTTTGAGTGGCTGCCTTGCAATTCCTGGTCTGCTTAGTATAATAGCTGAGCATTTCCAGTTGGAATTGAATTGTGTTTTGAACATACACTAGGCTATTTAATGCAGAGGGCTCTTAAAAAAGCAGATCACAGTCACATCATAGGGGACACCTCCAAGCAAATGGCACTCTTAACCTTCACCTCTGTGAATAGACTCTCCATCAGTCAACTGGAAGTAATAATGGAAATTGTTCACATTATGATACTAAATGCATTACCATTCATGATGCATTTAGAGACGTTTGTAATTATAATAAAGGGAGGTGAAAAAAAAATCTGTAACTGCCTTCACAGCAGGGTGTTGAATAGCATGCAGTATGTAAGGCTTGTAACACACGCTGAATAGAACGACAAGCAAATAGTGAGTATTTGATCACTGAGTGAGCACAATTCATACAGTGGACTAATAGATATTGATATTTTATTGTAAGGAAATTAGGTAACCAAGTCAAAGCAGCAATGCAGTATAGACTTCATAAGGAGAAAATTAAGTTTTAATTGTAAACTAAACACCTAAAAAAAAACCTTGTTAAACTCCAGAGTAGCTTTAATATCTTTCATTTTTTAAATAAGGTGAAAACCAGAAAATGCTGCCTGTAACATTAGTTGATGTTGTCAGAACTACCATGTCAACCTCAAGCACTTGAGCCTGTGGAACAAGTAATAGCAACAGTTTCCTACTGTCTGTGCAGGCCTGCAAATTCCTTCTCCTCAGGGGCTTCACAGATATTTTACAGGAGTCTCCCTAGTGCCTTTTTTTTCTTCATTAATATAAACCAACAAAAAAACCCCAGCAAACCAACAACAGCTCTACGCTCATGGTCAACATCTTGCCCTAGTCAGACTAGGTTCTCCTCTCACAGCAATCTGGTTGTCTCCTTCCATTAGGTGGTTTCTTACCAGCCACAAGCTCCTACTTTGTCTCCTCACCATAACAGTTTGTCCATGTTCCTCCACCCAGGTTCCTCTCCCCACTTTCTTTTCCCAGTCAGCACTGATTAACTGAAGACACCTTCAACTTCTTCCCTATTGCAATGGGGATGTAGCTTCATTTTTTGTTTTTTCAAATTTCATGTTTTTCCTCATTTTCAGCACTTTAATCTCAGCAGAAGGTGACTTCGTGGCTCCACATGCACGCTCTGGTCCTGTACAGAGATGTCAGGGAATAAGTCATACGTACTCCTTCTGCTCAGCAATAAACATGTCGCTTGGGCACAAGTAGGAGCTATAAAAGGATTAAGCATGCTGCAAATCATAGCTGTAAAACTCTTACAAATTTATGTTCTGTAATTTGGCCAAATCCGGACTCATTTCAGTATGAATTTCACAGCAGATACACCCTTTCACCAAGGCTGCCCTTCTTCCAATTTTCATATCTTTACCCAAAGCATGGATGCAGCAGAGTCTATGAAAGAAAGGTGCTTTTGAATTTAACACTGCAAAACTATTTACTTCTCCCAAACTTACTTCTACAAAACATTCTAATCATAAAGCCAACCTCTGAGTCCACAGCTGACTGATAAATATTGCATCTTGACACAACACTTAATAATGTCTGTACGATTATCAGAAAAATAATAAAATTAACAATTGCCAGAAATCTTAGGTCCTAGGCTTTAAATCCATATTCTGCAATCTCTACTAATTTTAGGAGTATTTCTGCACCTTATATTGCACATTATATTATAAGACTTTGTGAATATATGACTCTCAGGTAGAGAGTTAAAACCCCCAATATGCACACACTCATCCTTAATAGCTTGAAAGAGCTTTTCAGTTGATATCTATATATTTTTGCTGCCAGAGTTACCAGGATATATCTACAAGTGTATTTTTCATTTAGTATATATCATATACCTATTCCATTGCAGAGCTGCACGATAAGCTAAAGTTATCTAAACTGATGTGAAGCAAAACTGACACAATGCCAGCCAAATTCCCAGAATGACAATTCAGTTTGTCATTGAACCACCCCTCAGGCAAAGGCCTGAGTAAGAAAGATATTGCTGTGTCCCTTGAAGGTCAATAAGCACAGGTTTAGCTAGACCTCAGGAAGAGAAAAAAATACAAAGAGTATTTTTCAGCAACTGTTGAGTTCTGGTGCTGTGTATGGAAATTTTGATTTGAACTTGAGACTTGAGACTTAGTCCTCGATCTTGTCAAGTCGTAAAATTTTGTTTGAAAGCACATCTGACATACCTACACTTTTCCTGGCATATTAATGAGTGCTATACATAATTATTGAACTATCTTTTCATAAATTTTGAAGCACCTTCGTAGAATCATAGAATCATAGAATGTTGGGGGTTGGAAGGGACCTCTAGAGATCACCCAGTCCAACCCCCTGCCAGAGCAGGGTCACCCAGGGCAGCCACACAGGAACACGTCCAGGTGGGTGTGAAAGTCTCCAGAGAAGGAGACTCCACACCCTCTCTGGGCAGCCTGGGCCAGGGCTCCGGCACCCGCACAGGAAAGAAGCTTCTCCTCACATTGAGGTGGAACTTCCTGTGTTCTAACTTAAACCCATTATTCCTTGTTCCATTGCTGGGCACCACTGAGACGAGATTGTCCTCTTCCTCTTGACCTCCACCCCTCAGATATTTCTATACGTTAATAAGGTCCCCACTTTGCCACTGTGTCTCTCTATGATTCCTTGGCTGCAGCACAATTCTAATATTTCACACTCACCTCAGGTCCCTGGCCCTCAACAAGGCCAACTAATTCACAACAGAGACTGCAGCACTAAGCCAGAACTGTACGAAAGACTAATACTAGGCTTGAGTTGCAAAGCAGTGACCAAAACAGCAGGTCACTCTCATGCTGAAGGTGGAGGTCTGCCCAGGTTCCCTACATGCCTCTACATTCCCTGTACCTAAAGCATGTACTATATAAGCATAAATATAGCGTAACACAACATACCAATGCCTATTTTTTAATTTTCCAACTGTGAGAAAAATTATTTAGAGTTTCAGTGTCTTCAAGACAATTTGCAACAGTTAAGAGGGGGAGAGATGAAGGGTTCTACTGTTCTTGAAGTTGTTTATGGCTACAGTCAACCTGTATTTCATCCTGCAGACAATTATACAACTGCTAAGTAGTGACGGCTCTATTAACTGTAAATCTGATGCACTCTATCCCTTCTTTTCCACTTCTCTGATTTTCACCAGAGAGAGTTTGCTAAAATGCTAAGATAAAGTTTATCACACTCCATCCTCACGGACAGCCTAGAATAGCTGTCACTCAGCCCATCGTGAGATGCCATGGACTACCAGTAGCTGAAACCCGAAGTACCTATTGAGAGTAACAGATTGGAGGAAGATACACGCTGGCTATCAGAAAAAAAATTGTTTGATCTTTGCTACTGGAAGTCTGGTGCAAATAGCTGAAAGCTTTTCTTTTTTTAAAAAAAAAATCTTTTCTTAGAAAGGATACGAACACAGAAGGGAGCAATACGTAATAAAAGATAAAATGGTCTGGGTGAGTAGTCACTAATTACTTGGAGATGGTGGCTTCCAGCACTAGGTGTGACAAATAAAATGAGTGATACAGCGCAGTAGAGTCGGCAAGGCAGACCCTTTGATTGGGATTTCCAGTGGGAGGTGAAAACCACAGACCACTGCCGTAGTGCTCCCCTTTTGTGTAATGCCTCAGAGCGCTCTGACAATGGGCAGTCGGAAGAGATGAAAATTTCTTCCAAGAGAAAGCTGTCTGTTTAAAGAGAGAGTGTGCTAATTTAATATAAATACTCTTGAAGTAGATTCATCACGCTGCGCAGAAATTAAAGAGAAAGACAAAGCATGTTTTTACAAATCGGTAATAAGACGCACAGAGCTATCAAACAATAATACGCTGCAACAGAGCTCTAAATGGGACAGTTACTGTAGGAGCCTTCAGACGGTTCAAAGAAATAAAATATAATTGAATTTAAATTACGGAAATCAGTGATATAAAAACATCGGCAAAACACATAAAGATATCAATTCACGAAGCCCATTAACACCAAAGAGAAAGAAATTAAACTCTGTCTTGAGATTAAAATTTGAAAGAAGGGGAAGAGCCAAAGTGGAGAGGTGCAAAAAGTGTGATGGAATATCAAGTGCTGCTCAGCTGAGTAACAGCTGGATTGCACAAGTATGAATCATCAGAAAAAAGGCAGACGCTGGAAGGGGACAAGGAAAGAAAGGAGTGCTGTCAAATCATCCACAGCAATTGTATGAAGACTTGTCCTGGATTACATCTTGACATAAGTGACGAGTTAGTCAAAGTATTTAGGGAAGTGGCAGTCAGGTTGAGTGTTCTTGTAACTATAAAAAGACTAATTCTCTATATCTTGATGTTAAAAGTGCTAGAAACTGGCAAAACCTGGGCGTTCACTGAATGATGTGATAGACAATAGACAGAATTGAAGGAGGACCTCTGTAAAGAGGAAATTTAATAGGGCACACTGCTCTCTTGAGCATGTTGTGTGATGGATTTATATGTGCAAAGACCGTTGGCATCCAGTATTTAGAACAGCATTGGAAATAAGAGAAAGATCAGAAAATTAATTTGAAATGCAAGTCAGAAAGCCAAGTAGAAGTGTGTTTTAATTGTGCAGGGGTTGTATGTGTGCATTTTGCCTCAGGAGATTTCAGTCAGAGATTTCTAAGTGACAAACAATGACAGAAAGCTGTATGAGAGAGCAGACAGCTAATAATATGACAGCCTATCAAAAGGTACAGTCAGCCAGGTGTCAGATTTGTGAAAATTAAAATGAAATTATAGGAGTGTATTTTTTTCCCCTCCTCTGACACTTCAAAGGTTTGGAGCTAGACCCCTAGTTGGTCAAGTAGCTTAATTTCATTCTGTTATAGCCATACACAACATCCCTAGAGCAAGCAGGGAGTTGTAATTTCTCGCTGGATGCAAACTACCAAACCTCTATATACTTTTATATGTATGACAGTAGGAAAGAGGAAAAAGTAGAAAAAGGCATACACTACCATGTTTCAGAAAGATCCACTGCTAGCTAATGAAGATGGGAGCAATGAAGAAACTTTGAGAAGCACAGCTTGTCTTGTAGCTGAATAATTGTTACAGAATTTCTTGTATCAGTTTCTGAACCACTTCATATCAGCCACAGTCAAATACCCAGGACACTGATCCGTCAATCTGGGCTGCTGATCCATCAATTCCAGCAGAAATACCACCGGCACAGATGACCCACACACTCAACAGCAACACGGAACAGCTGGATTTCTGCCTGGCACATCTGATGAGACAGTTTGGTGCTATTTTAAAAGGTCCAAGATCTAAGTCCAGAGCACTGACTTAGCACTGAGACACCACTTGCTTTACCTTAACACCGTCAGCCGCAGACAGATGAGCAGGCTCATTAACTGCACAAACCATGCATCTGCTGGTTTTTTTCTAATACATTGTCTGGTATCCTAGAGCTGCAGATGAAGGAGGACAAACAATACAATGGATTTTGATAATTCTCAAATTTGCCGTACAAAAAACGTTTGCAAGTAATTGTCCTCCTACAGCCGAATCACCAATGTCTGGCCTTGCTGCAAGTTTTTTTTCTGTTTTCTGCAGCCTGAGTTCTGTATCTGCAAAGGAAAGGGCTTTTCTCTTCAATCCTAGTTCCCCAGCAAGAGGTCCTTCAATTTAGCCTGAGGAGGTTACTATAATCAAGAAACCAGACAGGGAAATTGCATTTATGCCCCACGCTGGAACAGGAAATCGTCTTCTTATTTTTTTGTCTTTTTTTCTAATGGGTTTGTTCTCCAGCTGTTCCACGATTACTGAGAACACAATAAGGGCAGTGGGATACTTGGAATAATGGAAAAAGCCATGTTCCTCTCTTCTTGCTACACTGAAAACACGGTCCAAATTCCTAACAAAAGTCTATCCTCCTTGAATTTATAAAGAGGGAACGTGACTTGACTCTAATAAAAAATACTTGGAATAATGGAAAAAGCCATGTTCCTCTCTTCTTGCTACACTGAAAACACGGTCCAAATTCCTACCAAAAAATATCCTCCTTGCATTTATAAAGAGGGAACGTGACTTGACTCTTATATTTAATAAAAAGTATTCTGTGTACTTGAATTCTTACAAACTCTCATGCTCCTGGGATGGACTTCAAAGACTCCCTTCCTTCTCCTCCCTCTTGGATGAATTCCCATATACAATATTATTCATTCCTTTTCCTACACCCAGAAGAAAACCCGAGAGAGGCAGAAGATCTGCAGTCCTTCACAGCGGCCACATGAAAGAATTATGTTTCTCAGTCAGTCGCAGTTGGTAAGAAAATACAGGCAGGTCGACACTAGTTAAGACAAGTGACAGATCTATTAAAAATTAAGAAGAGAAAGAAGGGTTTAGTAACAAAGCCACATTTGTTTGTGTTTTTTAAATTAAAGAGATGTAGGGGAACGTGAAGTAAGCAGAAAGAAAAATGGCAACGAATGAATGAGGTTCTGAACTATTTGCCACAGTGGGACAAGCACAAGATTGGAGAAGGGCTGGATGGGGCCAGTGCAAAGGATTTTTCTAGGAGGCAGGAATATTGCTGTCCTCCAAACCTCTCTTTGTTACAAAATTCTTAAAAGGAGTACGACAAGAAAGGATGTCTTGGCCCCTTACCAGCCTCCTTATTTCTCCAGCAAAATTCTTCCTTCCAGCAGAAGCTGCCCTTTATTTCACTTTAAGACACAATCATTTTTTTCAGATAGAAGGGCTGACAATGTCTGTCACTTACTGCATTACCATTCGCATTCCTGTCTTGCCAGCAACAAAGTGCTGTTTCCAAATTGCTGTTTAACAAGCATGATGCTAAATGTATTTAAATGAATAGGACATTAAAATCAAAATAAAAATCAGTGACTAGAGAAAAATACCTGATGGCCACAATCTAGATCCCAGCACACAGGCCACATCAAGTACAGTTATTTTCTAATGTTTTTTCTAAGATAAGGTTCCAGTCCTGAGTTAGGCTGCCAAGGGGGCTGACAGCATATAGGAGACTGCTTACTCTGAGTACCCAATCGGCTTACCACTGGTAAGCACTAACCAGTCTTTTTTAGAGTAGCGTCTATCTGACCCTTTTAAAAAGGGCAAGCTCCTAGGCAAGCCCTGCTGCAGAACTAGCCACACTGTACATGAAGATACTTGTAAATACTGTCTTTGGTGTGTAACTAAGGCAGGAAAAATTCTGTACATAATTGAAAATAATAATAGCAACGAAATGCATATGCATTGGAATGCCCACACACGACCATGTGCCAGCTGGACAGAAGAATATATTAAACCAGCTGTTAAACTGAGAGTCTGACCCAACCTAGGTGAAGACGCTGCTGCAAGAGACCCTTCCAATAGAAACTCCCATTGCCTTTCAAAGGATGACTGCCCATTCTGGTCACAGGTTTCAATTCCCTGCGAGAGCTTTACGCTGTGGAAAATAATCCAGTAGGGTTTTTCTTCCTTTTTTTAAAAATTTTTTTTTTAAACAAACACTCCGGCTGTGAGTCCCTGTGCAACATGACAAACTGTCTTCCAAGTAAAAAAAGTCTATCAATTTTACAGAGTCACAGACTGTCAGGGGTTGGAAGGGACCTCAAAGGATCATCTGGTCCAACCTCCTGCCAGAACAGGATCACCCAGAGCAGGTCACACAAGAACACAGCATCACATGTGGTATCACTTTACCTTGTAAGGCCGACAACCTTCTGAAAAATATCAGCTTTTATTTTTGGCTTGAATCCCAGGTAGAGCATTGACATAGCATTCTCGGATGACTGGATTAGGCAGAAGTGTCCCCAGACACCTGCACCTCCAGAGTTATTGCACACAAGCCACAAGTCTCTTGTTTAAAAAGTTTCTCCAGTAAAATACTACTTCCAAAAATCAGGGAAAAATTCAGACTCCAGGACCCTTTTGACAGCACAAAGTCTCTTGTTCCTAAGAGCAGATTAACAGACCAGCAGCTACAAGGTACAGGATAATTTTAACCTTGAATTTGGCTTTTCCGTTCAAATGCTCCCTCCCTACATTCAAACTCATTCCTCCAACAGAGGGATGTGGAACACAGCCAATACGTTAACTGTTGTGTTTCTTTCACGTAAAAATGGGATGGCAAAGGGGAGGGACTGGCAGCTCCAGCATTAAAATATGCCCGTGACTCAAGCTCATCTCAGGCAGATTCAGATCCACTCTTTTGCACAAACACCCCAGAGAAGAGAGGTCCTGGAGCCTTCCTGAATCCCTGACATGAGAACAGCACCTTGGTCGGAGAGACAACGACACGGTTGTGTGAACAGACCGTGTTACATATTTTTATATTAAATTTGGACATCCAATTTAAAATTCTGTCTCTCGTGACCTAGACTTAAAGGCCTTTTATCACTTGCCAAAGGGTGTCTATTGGTTCCATTGCTGACATTTCTGATTTCCTGGGCAATAATACAAGGAGATGTACACTGCTTTCCAGGATTTGAGTTGAGGAGTATTAACACTTTTTATATACACAATACCTCTCGGCAGCAATAATGTATTCCTCTGTGCTTGTCCTCTCTGTGCTGTTGATGGATGGCAGTTGCACAATTACAAATTTACTACAGTACCTCCACATAGTAAAATATGCTGAGATTTTTTAACCTTTATTTATTGATCATAACAGCTCACATCATTTAAAAAAAAAATTTCACTGCTTAGAACGTGAGTTAGAAATAATTAAAATTATGTCCGAAAATTGAGGAGAAATTACACTTTTGTTTAATCCCTCTAGTTAATAAATACTGAGAATTGGTTCATTGGTAGATTTTAACTTTAAAAATAAATTCTCAATGCTATATTCTTTCTAGGCAGCCTCAAAGGCCAAAAATTCCCAAAGAATCTAAGAACACCAGACCTCCCAGTGTTACTTGCCAACTAAGAGTTCAAACTTTTCCTGCAGTTCTCACACTGAATATTTAGGCTCCGGTCAAAACCCATTTGAAAAAGAAAAAAATAAATACTGGAAAAATAACCTTTCACATGAAGCTTCTACATAAATTTATGACTGGGCTATAAACTGTTGAACTCTGAAAACCATGTGAAATTTTAAAGAGATATTGAACTTTCCTTTCCCCAGCCTCCCCTTGCCCTCTAAATCAGCGTATGTATTTGAAACTAAATCCGAGCAGAGAAAAACGTGGGAGATTGCTGCGTTTTACATAAACTGAAACCGAAAGAACATTTCTTCTTTGCCTCCAGTTCTACTCTGAACCTGAAGGTACAGAAGCAGCCGCAAAAAAAAAATAAATTAAAACAGAGGTAATTAAAAATACTCAAAGAACATTGGGGGTCTAATTTTGCTCTTTGTTAATTTGATTTTAACTCGATTGCCTGGATCAACATGCGGACGCAGTGTAGTCCTTAACTCAAATTCATTCCATGGGGCATTTCCTGTTCCGTGGGTTGGATGGGGATTTTTTTCAGAGATGAGAGCAGGAGCGAGGGGGAGGCTAGGTCTTCTTAAATCCACATTACTTTCCTCTGTCCTTATCTTTTGCTACAGGAATTTAACGGCTTTGCTTGTGAAAAATTTCAGACTGTTGTTTGTACAAACACCCAATTAACGCACTGGAAGCCTTTTCCTGTAGCCAGTGCCAGCGCTGGTTAGCCACACTCTTTGGCTAGCATGAACTCCATCTATTACTGCTTCAGGATTCCACTGTGACGTTGTAATTGCTCACTTGTTACAGGGAGGATTAAGGCAGTGACTGAAAGAAGACACAATTATAATTTCCTAAACTCTATTCAGTTTGGATTTAGACAGAAAAGGCACAAACTTCAAGGGATTTCTTTAGTTCTACAACCAATTATATGAAGTAACATTTCTCCATTACACAACACTCATATACTGTATAATCCCCTGCAGAAATAAGCCTGTATAGAGTTCCCTGAACTTCAGCAGCTCAGCAAAAGACTTCTGCCCATGCAGTATCTAGGTATCGGATGTGATGGTTCCACCAAGAGATCGCAAACCAAGATTTCAAAGCTGTGCCCCTCACTTTTTATACGTTCTTACAGAATTTATTTTAAGAGTTATCCATGGAGGATTGCTGACCAAAGAGCTTGTTTTTACTGAGCACGTTAAGGCCAATGCGGTAACATTGCCTAGAAGGGATTGTTCAGTAAGCTTCACTGTCACCTTGAGCGGTGCTTCCATGGTAGCACAGATGATTGTCATCAGAGTTCCAGGTGAGGATTATGGACAGGTAAAATCTGGCAGTCATAAGGCTTCATACTCAGCTCTGCCTAATGATCAAAGCACACTTTTTCTCTCACTGAAGCGTGACTAGTTTGATCAGCCTAGCTTTAAACGCTTCCCACAGTGGCATTTTCATTATTTTCCTTAAGAGTTCTGTTCATTATAGGATGGAGAAAACCTTTACTCTTCTTATCCCACTTGCCCTGATGACTGCAGGAAGAAAAGATGAATTTCCACTTGTTTTTCCTGGGAACTTACTGCAGAACTTACTGAAATATAGACAAGCCTGGACTGAGGATTTTATGTCTCATGACTTGGTTCCTTTTTGAGGAATGGGACAGTATGCAAAGTAAGAGAGGAAGGGAAGAGGAAGACAGCTGATTTAAGCTGCACACATTAAAAAGTGCTCCCATTTGGCTGCATATTTCTGGTTCTTTAACATATTTCTGATGCATCAAAAGCCTTATTTCCATTTTTTTAAATATAAATCAATCTTAAGCATTTACAAGTATATTATTAAAAGCTCTATGAAACAAAGTAAACGCTCTTCTCCTCTCTTTATAGAAACTAAAGCAAAGAAGGATGCTTTGGATCTTATCAGTCAGCTAATGACCTACTAGAACAGCACCCAACCTTTTTACTTCCAGTTGTGTGCCCTTGTTCCTGTACTTTTCCCTCTGCACATCATGTGTCTCTCTATTGCTGGGAGCATTCCCCTAGAACAGCTGCTCTCATTTACAAACAAACAACACCCACGGCTCAGATCCCACCACTACGAATTTTCTTCCCGATGATGCTCAGGGAAACAAAATGAAATGATTGGTTCAGGAAAGCACTAATAAAACTGGAGGGAATCTCTGAAGCAAGACAGAATTTTAAGGGTCTTCTTTTAATCAGAGCTGGAGAGCTGACATCTGCTGCACATTCGTGGAATTTATTGTAACAGGTTTGTCCAGGAGAGGCTCCATGAGGACCCTCAGTCCGTGTGCAACAGCCCCCTCTTGTGTAGAAGTTCTGTGATATAACAGGTAATTAGATTTCGTTGCTAATAAAAAAATTTAAGAACATGCTATTGAAATTAAGACTGAAAACAGAAGTTAAGACAGAGAAAAACCAGTCACGTTAAAATGCGTGTCCCTCTTGCTTTTAAGGCTGTGGCACATAACTGAGATGATCGCGTTTCGTTGGAAGCCTCTGCTTGAGCCCAGTCACCCTAAGCAAGGAAACTAAACGGTGAGGTCCCTCCTTCAACAGAACACTCTGTGCCATTTTTACTTTAGCAGGAAGGGGAGAAATGCGTCTATCTGAAGCCCAAAAGACAGAGATGCTTAAGTAAGTTTAAGAAGCAACTTATTCCAAGCTACAACACCTTAATATGAAAGTTCCTGAACAGCAAGTTTTAAATGGAGAGAGACAGACCAAGTCAAGCAAGTATCATAATAATATGCAGACGAAATGCAGACAGTAGAAATTCTGCTTTAGCACACAGCCCTGACGTCAGAGGTGCCTGCAATGTCTGCATGTCATAACACGCAGCCACCGAGTCTGAAGCATTCATCCTTTCAAGGGTGCACATTTTTTCTCTGCCTTTAGCATCTCAGAATCAAGATGCTAAAGCAGCATTCCTCTTGTTCCCACTCATAAGCCACAAACGCAGTGCCCAGTCACTTCCCTGCTCTTGGTACGAAGTAATTAGCCACATCTTTTCTTAGCTTACAGATTTCAGGTGCTTATGCTCAAAAATCCATTAGTGAAAACTTCTGGTCGCCTGGCACTTGACACCAGAGGCACCCAAACTCCCTGATGCCTGTGGCTTCAGACGCGTGCGGGTGGTTGTTCCTTAACCTAGTCCTGGCAAAGCGAAGGGCACTGTGGTAAACCTTTACTATTAGAAGCGGATAAATTAATTAGAGCCATTTGCACAGAACTAGGCTGAGAGAAAATAAGCTGTTGGTGACTAGGTTGAGTAAATGCTTGCCACGAGCAAGAGGAGTGAGTGGTGATGAGCGCACACGATGGCAAGCTCTTTGCCTGGCTCAGCTTTAGCCTTGCTGGCTGGCATTTTGCACTTAGAACCGATCGGCTTGCTGTCTAGCACACAGCTATGGCCAATTAAGAAAAAGGAAACTAGGTGTTTCTCTGCCTAATTACAGTAAATGTTCCCAGAATAGCTGCTGTACATTGATAAGATCAGACTCACGGCAACTACATTTTGTAACCATGGCTTGCTATCTTCTGCAGTCTACCAAATGAAGAAGGAGGTGGCAGCTGCACTTCGTGTAATAGCCTGGCACACAGCAGGAGTTGGCAGGTGCAGATTTTCTTCTTCCGAGGTGGTTAAAATCCAAGTCCTCTCTCCTGATGCAGCAATTGATCAGCAGACTCTTAGCTACTCGTGGTGGTAGTGCCTGACACCCTCCCTTGGGAAGCCATCAAACAGAATTCAAGATTACTATAACACGAATTCATAGTTTTGGAGAGCAGTAGCTGGTACACATTCCAAGGAGGTGAGGGTTGAGGCTCACTGCCCAAGCCCTATCTGCATATTTATGCACTGACTGGCTAATAATAAAATACAGAAACAGCAAGAGTTCAATGCTCCTACCCATCTAGGTGAGTGAGAACACACCCCCTTATTCTCTCCTTTGCTCCCCATAATCTTAAGACAGAGCTCTGCACCAAGGTCTGACTTTGGGAGGAGGATGAGGAGTGCATCCTGCCTTCAGCCCTGTGAGTAGTCTTCAGCACCTCAGGCAGGGCACTTGCTGAAAGTCATGGTTTTTAGACTCCCTGAGGCTGAGGGAGAACACTGCTGTTGCACTGGAGCCACTGCAGATATATTCCTTCTCTGCTTCATTTCCCAGATCACAGCAAGACTTACAAAAAAATAGGTGCTCAGGCTCTGAACAGGCTTAGCACCCACAGAAGCGCAGCTCCACGTCCCTAGAGAGCTTTCAGTCTTAATGGGAAGGCTCCTAAAGAACTATAGATTTCACAGGGTTAGGCAACAGCTAGACAAGAAATTTTGGACTTCAAAAGTTCTATTTAGGAACAGATCCAAAAAATGGTTGAAATGAGCTTCAGGTATCTAAGATTAAGTCTTGAAGTTTTCATCTCTCTATTTACTTATCAAATACATTAAAGCAGACAAATTCGTAGGCTGGACTATAATCAGGACCTGCCGACAGAAACAGACTGAGAAACACTAGTTAGTCCTTTAAAGGTGCTGTTACATGTGCAATTTCCCCACTCTAATAGGAGACACTGTTATTAAATTATTTTTAATTGACCCTGTCAAATGGAGTAATTACTTTAGTGGGATAATTAAAGTAAATACTGATCTCTCTCCCAAAGTATGTATGCAAGGAAATGTAATGAGATCTGCTTTGAAAATTTTTTTTAAGATCTATTTATATTTGGACTAATTTTCACATTTTTCCTCTTGGGAAAGACTGAAGTAAAATTTAAAAGATCCCTAACTCTGTTAAAAGCAGCTGGCAATGCCTCACATTCCTATTTTACGGAACCTCCCCTTGGCTCTCAGTGATTTGAAGACTGCCTTTATGCTTTTGCATACACACCAGCAGCAGAAAAGGTCTCCATAGGATTATGATTCCACAACAAGCCTATTATTAACCCAACTCTAGTTTCAGGAAAAATTATAATTTTGCTGGTTTATAATGCAGGTATGTTTCTAGTATAGAAAAATCATATTCTACTGGAAAGTAATACTGATTCTTACTAGAGCCACAACAGGATGCTTCTCCTCTGGAACCAACCAGGAGAAACGGACAGCAAAACAAGCAGAAAGTACAGAAAACCAAACGGATTTGAGCAAGTCTTTCTGGTAAACCATTCCCCCAAATAAACTGGCTTTTCCCAACAACTCTTGCCTCTAAAAATCAATTGCAGCATTCCCTATCTGAACTTTATAAAACACACATTAGTCTGAGATAGATACTGTAATGAAAGCCTTCAGTCAGAACTACAATGATCACTGACTAAAACTAAGCATTAGGGTGGAAAGTGTTTAACAATCCTAATCGTGGTAGTAGAACCATCTCATCAGATAACAAATATTGCTATTTTGTCCCCGAGATATACTTATAGTCATCCCAACAGCAAAATGACACCACTGAAATCCAGCGCAGGAGCACACACAAGAGAAGAACAGCTTCAGGAGGACTGAGTGCCTGCACACAGCAACTCAGCTGGGCTGAGCAGTGACCTCTCCATGTTCTCATAACACCTTCCCTGTGTGAGAATCCAGTGATCCTATTACTAACTTTAGCCTTTGACGTCCAAGCTACTGTTGCAGATTTTCAAATCAGATAGTCCAATCACTCTTTTTCCCTGCCAGGTACTAGAATTCCCAACCACCTCTCCTCTGCAGAGTATAGAATCAAGACTTGTGCACCATTTATCTGTAACTTTATAAATTTGTAACGAGTGTGATAAGTATATAACAAAGGGCTTACTTTTCATGCCCAGACATAATTTAATTCCATACTAATCCTAGTGAAATCAGTGGGACAGGCAGCCTTTTGCACTTTATACAATACTTCACTCTTTATGGAGTCCCAACGGAGGTTCATATCAGAGCCAGAAGTCCAGTAGCTCAGATGGCCAAGCCACTAATGATTGGACCGTCTGAATAATCCACCTTCAGAAGTTCCCCACACAGCACAGTCCCAGCTTAGTTAACCTGGCCCACAAGATATAGCTGCAATCCCAGAGCCATCCCATCATCACTGTGCAAGCCAGAAGTCACCAGTGAACCAGATGAGCAGGCCAGCAGAGCTGGAGCACCCATGCTTTCCACGCATCTGCTGCCTTTTTTCCTCAGGCAACTCTCAGCTGCACTGTGTGTACATCTGGCTCCCTTCTTCATAGCTGGGAAAGCTCACCACGCAGCTGCACAGTTTTGAATGGCCATCAGAAGATCTGCACAGACACATGGGCACACAGCTAGAAAAAAGACAAGCAAGAGCCAGTCTCTGGCTAGGAATCATTTCTTCTGACCCAGAGCTGTTTCTCCATAGTGTTCAATCCCATCCACTCTCTGCCCATCTGCTCCTCCCTCTGTGCTCTTGCCCCAGCACGTTTGCAAGGTGAGCACATCTTGTCACTCAGCACCCTTGCTGAGAGACAAGACGGAGCGTGGACTCCTACAAACGAAATTTACTTTCAGGCCAGAGTCTAGTACATGCACAAACATGAATCAGAACAGACTGAATCACCCAAGCATGGCATGGTTATATTTCAGAAGCAAAAACTCACCTAGCTTCTGCCTGTGATCCAATTAGTCAGCCAGGCCAGTCTTTCACAGCAAAGGAGGGCTTTTTTGAACCAGGACCCAAAGTACATCTAGAAAGCTGGGTAAGATAGAAACGGGCTGACTTGTAGCATCTCAAGAACACACCTCTGTCCACACCCTACCCTGAACCCTGTCTGAGATGCTAGTGCTGATGCACTGCATCTTGATTTATAGGCCAGTCCAGAAGGATCTAGTTACTTCTCTTTTTCCAACCAGGCTGCACCCAAACGCTCTTGATGTGTTTGCGTGGTTAAACCAGGGGCTTCTATAGGGGACTGTGACCACAGAGGCCCCTCTGGATGTTGTACCTTTTTTTCTTTGTATAGAGCCCTGCTGGCGAGTGACTGTGTCCTCTTCAAATGCATCATTTCAGAGTATTTCATAACAGACAAAACCACAGAATGAATTCCCTGCCTTTTGCCCTGTGTGGCCAAGGAAGCCTTCTCTGAAACTGTAAGGACATGTTTCATTACCTCGACTATGTGAATCTGAGACTGAGAAAAGGTGTTTTTACAACAGCAGCAAATCTGAGCTCTTTCCACCATCAAGCTTCATAAACCAATTTGTCTCCACATGCGCAACCCTAACCAGTGGCCTGTGCCGTGTTTTTCAACAATTATGATCTCTCAAAGGAAACAGCATCTGGACGTTCAGTCAGCTGTGGGGAAAAGATGGCAAAAAGTATGTCAGTGCACTCAAGCCTCATCATTTGCAGAGCAGAAGCACCATACTGCACCATGAAGGCATCCAAGCCGCCAAAGTCTGTCAGGATGGATACTGGCAATGGATCCTTGTGGGACACACGCCCAGACAGAGCCTGAGGGAGCAGTACAGAAGGCTGCCACTGGTACAGTCTTTGGTAACGACCTGACAGAGCAGAACAGACGCAGTAATTGAGATAATACAGTCAGTAATGGAATCAAGTAGTACCTGCTGATTGCTTTGCAGACAAGACCAGTCCTAGAGAAAAAGAAAGGCAGGCAATATTCCCTTCCAACCCCTAACATTCTATGCTTCTGTAATGTCACCAACACAACGTGACTTGGGGCGAAATCACTGGAAATAATGTGGAAAGGCATCACAGAAAAAACATTAAATGGGGAATTGAAGAGTTTGTGCAGCAGCAGAGCTTGCAGAAAGTTGTCTCCAGTCTAACAGATGCTATGGAAAACCCCACAAAGTTAAAAAGGAGGAGAGAGGCTATGGAAGTACAACAAGAAAAAGATGTATCATGGGAGACGGAGAATGTGTAGGTGGAAATGTGATCAGTGCTGTACACGGGGGCAGAGAAATGTTTAAATAAAATAGGTCTGCCTGGTTTATTCTGCTACTGTTCTTCAGAGAAGTGAAACCATTGAGACAGATGCCCTGTTCTGTGTATTTAATCATTTCACAGGGGGTAGGATATTTGAAGCTTGGGGAAAATACATCAGAAAGAGATGCAGAAAAGATTCAAGGAAACAGCATGGGAATGCAACAGATTTTGAACATTTTTCAGGGCAAGAGGAGGCTGAGCATTTGGAGTGTGCAGTTGTCTTTGGAGATGGATGTCTCTTTAGTATGCTGTTACTCAGCTGCATCTTTCAAGCTTGATTAATACTTAATGTGATTGTCTTTAAAATCTGTCACCATTCGGCATAGATCAGATAAGTGGCTGTGACAGAAGTGCAAATATTTGTACTGGAGCTTTGTAGTCTGCTGTGGTTATGATTACTAAGTTTTGCTTATGCACCTCCAGAGATTGTTTTGTAAATTACCCTGCTGGCTTTATATTAAATCAAAATGCTCCCAAGTATTTTCCTATGAGTTTACTATTTTAAATTAATAGGTAGCTACATTGCTTAGAGAATCTAGTTGACATTTTAAGATACTTAAAAATCATGCCGAAGAAGTTGAACAGATATTAAATTGATCAGAAAGGGATCTAATCACAGGAGATGCCCCCTGAAAAGGTCAAAAAATACAAGTAAAACAATCCTTAAAAACAAGACTTTTTGGGAAAACAGAAGAGGTGAAGGACTTTTCAGTCAGGGTAACCATAAATTCCAGATGCCGTTAACATGTAAAATTTTCACCAATCAAACTGTAAAAATAAGTTAACTATTTAGAGGCAGAGCACAAAGGAAGAAAAAGATGCTCTACAGAAGCCATATAGAAGCCAGCCCCATTCTGTCCTTTGAAGTCTGAGGACGGTTTGTGGGCTGGGAGTAACCAAACCTTTGTCTTCTTTTTGTGACTGAATCCTTACAAATGAGGTGTTCAGCTTCTGATTTTGCTGCTGTGTGGGTAGATTCATCACACGTTCTACTAAAAAGTGTCAAAGTAATGCACTTTAAACCCTGTGAGGGCTTCCCTCCCCTCAACAGGCAGTGCAGTTCAGCAGGATAACATGTTCTCAACTGAAAAACTATTTAAACTATTTGAAAAAGCAACTTTACTGGTGAAAACTGAAAAATCAACGTGCTCTCAGGCACTTAAGCTTTTAGGCAGGGTCTGTTTATCCAGGCTCTTAAATGCCTCAATCCTATCAAAATTCTATTTTGAGTTCAGCACTTTAATATATTATGTACCATTTAAGAAGCGACTTAAAGTATATCTTCTCTGTTGATCTTATTTTCAACTCTTCCTGGATTTTAGCCCAAGTCATCCCAATATCCAAGTTTGAGAGTACTTTCATCTCTAGATGACTTGTCAGATATGCACAATGATTAGAGAGCCGGTCTTTGTTGTTTATTTTTAACTTTAGCTGTTATCTACCTGCTGTAAAGGAGCATGCAAAATACCCTTGAAATTCTGATATACTTTCAATGCGTTTCCAAATATTTTCCCCGATGACAGACAAGCTCACAACAGCTGGGAGGAAAAAAAAATAAAAGCCCTCAAAAACCTCAAAGAACTGTGGGATAGGCAGTCGGGCAAACGAGGACAAGAAAAGTAATTTGAATGGTACGTTGTCCTCAAATGCTGGTCAGTCAAGTGGTTTTTGGCAGCTCTGACAAGAGGTAATAAGCAGTCACAGTGAAGAAATAGCCTTAAAACCTCAAATTTTCTTGCTTTCACAATGCCTTAGGTGTCTTAGCTTTTATAAGGGTAAGGGTCATCTATCTGCAGCTCACTGCAGTTCCGTAGCTCACTTTTTCTTGCAGCTCTGAGACTTTTCCCCTCGGCCTCTGTGGCAGCCTCTGTTCCCTCTGCAACAGGGTCAGAGAATCACAGAAGGTTGATCTCACACTGCTGTTCTCATGGCCTCACCCCCACCCACCCTGGGGTCGCTGTCACCCCGAGTTTTCCTTTGAAGCCTCGCTGGTGTGAGCTTCACCTCAGCACACCCCCTCCCTACCTCTCAGTTGTAGCTTTTGGGTTATATTAGGGGATTCAATAATATGCACAAAGTTTAACAATCAGGCAGCAGGCAGCACCTATTCCTGAATGAAGCATGCTCCAACCTGCACTAACAGTCCAAATAAGAAAAGCCAGAAGGTGGTCCCTAAAGCCTTCATTAAATCTAACTCCCATTTTTCTTGACAGCTTTATACCAAAATTGTAGTCGCTTAGTGCAGGCTTAGCTGCTCCAGGAAGAGCTGTAGCTGTTCATTCTTTGCCTATATGTTGATAGACGAGAAGCTCAACATGAGCCGGCAGGGCGCTCATGCAGCCCAGAAGGCCAATTGCATCCTGGGATGTATCAAGAGAAGCGTGGTCAGCAGGGCAAGAGAGGGGATTCTCCCCCTTTACTCTGCTCTTGTGAGACCCCACCTCGAATACTGCGTCCAGTTCTGGTGCCCCCACCATAAGAGGGACGTGAATCTGTTGGAGTGTGTTCAGAGGAGGACGACAAGGATGATCCAGGGGCTGGAGCACCTCTGCTATGAGGACAGGCTGCGGGAGCTGGGATTGTTCAGTCTGGAAAAGAGAAGACTTTAGGGGGACCTAATAGCTGCCTTCCAATACCTGAAGGGAACCTACAGGAAGGCTAGGGAGGGACTTTTTACAAGAGTGTCCACTGATAGGACAAGTTGAAGGAGAGTAGATTTAGACTGGATCTTAGGAAGAAATTCTTCAGTACGAGAGCGGCAAGACTTTGGAATAAATTGCCCAGAGAAGCTGTGGCTGGCCCCTCCCTGGAGGTGTTCAAGGCCAGATTGGACGGAGCCTTGAGTAGCCTGATCTAGTCGAGAGGCGTCCCTGCCCATGACAGGGAGGTTGGATTAGATGATCTCTAAGGTCCCTTCCAGCCTAGGCCATTCTAGGATTCTATGATTCTATGTTCTGACATGGAAAATCTTCATGTCTAAATCTCCTAAATCAGCCTTTCTGCTGGTGCACGCCTTGGCACCCGCTCTCTGTTGCGAGAGCTGCTGGCTCCCAGTGTGTCCCCTGGGCTTTCCCTGTCACAGGAAAGGCCCCCTGCTCCCCACAAAGCCCTGCCCTGCTGCAGAACAGGCCTGCGCCAGGGCTCATCACCTCGCCAAGATGCTTCCCTTCCGCTGCCCCTACGGCTAGCGCTTCCCAAACACCTTGACTCTTAATGCCAGCAGCAGGAAGCCTGGCATTGCCTGACAGAGACCCCCACAACGCAGGCAGCTGGGCTGTGGCTGCTTTTCCGCCCTTTTGTGGTTTGATCTTTCACTTATGGTTACAGCTGGTTCCTTATGCTTACTCAAGGTATTTTGCAGAGTCTACTTCTGAAAGTCGACGACCATCCCTTCTAACCCCTGGCAGAGGTGCAATGCCCTTCATTGGCCATCAGTCAGTGTGTGGCAACAGCTAGCACTCGCTGAGCCACACTCCTGGAATGTTCCCACAAACTCATCCTCTGTGAATCAGTTTTGAGCAATTACTGGCCTCGGTTCAGTAATGGATGAATCATTGGTGATTGCCACCAGACACTAACTGCTGTTTGTTATTCGTTATTACTTACTGACTCCAATCGTTCATAAGCCACTACTAGTCACCACCAATTATAGCACTAAAGATTACTTGTTTTGTCACTGTAATTAACTGCAAAAGCTGTGATGTTTTATATAGATTGGTTCAACTAGTTTAGCACATCACACCTGTTACTTATTCCTAGTACATAGGGCGAGAATACTGCTGTAGCCAAAGAATGTCCAAAGGCACTTTGCACTTCTCCACTCAGTCTGGAATCCCAAATCCTGAGGTTTCTTCAGAATGGCATTTGCAACATCCGTATTCAAAGACCATTTCCAAGTACAGATTGCAAACAAACAGAAAAAGCATTAAATATGAAGGAAGAGAGCTCTAGCAAGCACCTGACTTTCAGAACAGTATTCACTAGTTGCTCTTTAGGCCTTTATTTGTTTATAATCTTGTAAATTGTTGATGTACCAGACAGCAACCAAACACTCTGGAAATCATCAACATATCCCAAACCATTCTAAACATCAATGAGCATGCTGTGTAAACACTACAGAAATTTATCAGGACAAATTAAAAAAGCATTGGTATGAAAAAAAATGAATGACAGTTATAAATATTACACAGGATTGTCACAGTAGAATGCCACCTTCTAGTTCACAGTAAATCAGATTCTTTGAAGCATGAGAGTAGTATCTAAACAGTTGGACGGATAAGCATAAGGATTTCTCACCTAAATATTCTTGCAAAATCATTCACTCTCCTGAGTAAAGAAAATCCATCAGAATATTAATAACCTACCATGTTATATCTGACATTTATGGATGTAATCAGATACCATTCTTCTCTGTATGGGGTCATCATTGGCTCCAATTAGACAGACAAAATTATTCCTCTTTTTGAACTGTAGATCCTATTACGTCCTGCTTGACATAATCTCTTCTGATGATTGACGTGTATTATGTACATATTAGAACACCAGTCCTTGCTAATTACATATATTTGTACTTACAGATTTAATGCAAAAATAGCTATGCAAGTTACTGGCAACAATCAAATTCTTATCCCCATGGAGACATTATCTTGCAGCTTAACAAAATGAAAAATAAATGGCTATGACATGTACCAGAGGCTCCCTCCTCCTTACCCTTCTCTTCGACTCACTGGCCAACTTCTCATCTCGGTTCAGAGTCTGTCAATGTGCGGATGCAGAAAGTGATGTGGAAGTGTACTTCCAATAAGAAGGGGGATGCATACTCATGCCAAATGGCCCTCAGAGGACATTAAATTTATGTCTCCTATCCAAGTGTGGTACAGGATAGCAACAGGCACTCACCTCCGTCAAGAAGCTTTCGCAATAGTCTAGGTGAGCCCTGCGCTTCCAGCTGATAGATAGTCCTGCAAGTCCTGCGCTGTGTGCAGAGCAGCAAAAGCAGAGCTCACACAGCCTAACAGGAGAGCAAAGGGAAGGAATGGAAACAAAAAGGCATGAATCTAAAAGGCCCTTCCTGAAGACTGGCAGCAGAGTGAACAAGGTTAGAACACTACGATTTGGTTAAGAAACATCAGGAGACCAAGACCACAGTGCAATGCCAACCTGTCACACTATGACAGAAGTGCACAGTCCCATACGTTGACCAAGTGTCATCCAGCTTTCCAGGGTTCAGCCTTGATAGCTTATACTAAACAGGCTGTGCAAGGTCGCAACCAGCAACCGTAACATACTGGTTTGTGTTGCGAGTCCTTGCAGTGAAAAGGAGCGGCACGGTATCCTGCATCGCACTAAAAATATTTCAAGTAAATTCTGAAATACAGTTTTCTTTAGGAAAATCTTCCTTGATGTAAAATATTTTCTACTAATGTTAAAATAACTTACTTTGAAATACTCCAAACAAATAAAACCCCAAACTCTGTCCAGATAATGATAAACAAATCTTCCTTTAAAATTTTGGTTTCATGGTGACAAGCATCAAAAAGGACAGGGTTGCTGAGCCACAGATTGATTGTGAGTACTACCACATTTCCAAAGACATTAAGCACTTGGTATGCACTAACGATGTTACGGTCTAATCCACATTTGATGCTGCTTAACAACATATGAGACCACAGTTTCAGCCTGCCCAAATTATGGCACTCCAGCCTCTGAGACAGCTCTCCAAAACCAAAAACTATTTCACCACACTGTGCAGTAACTATGGAAATGTTTCCATAGAAGGGCTGAACCTGAAGGCTGGGACTACTCGATTGCTCTCGCTTCGTCACCATAAGAACACAGACTCGGCGTCTATGCTGCTGCCACTGGACTTCTTGAACCCTCCTCAGGCCCACCCTATAATGTCCTGTCCATGACTTCTAGTCACAAGAGGTAGGGAATAGGTAGCATCTTTAGGATTAATTTCAGTTGATACAAACTACATTGATTGAATAGCAAAGCTAATGGAAAAATTCAAGGTAAATGGTTCAACTTTCTGGCCTAGGTAGGACTTTAATTGCATTTTCATTTTTCTAATTCTACTCTTAGCAGGAAAGCTGTAGTAATTGAAGGATAATCAGCCTTGGGGCTTTTTACTTTCTGCTGCTTCTTATTAGTTTATTCAAGTAAATGAGGTGTGCCTCTCCTAACCTTGATTGTAACAGGGGGCAGGGAACTAACCTGACATCTATACACCAAAACCAACTCCTTAGCACCATCTGGTGGTGCTTTAGGAATCCCCTAATACTTCCTTGTAGCCCTGGATCAACAGGTTGGTTTTTTCAACACTAAAATGTGCCTTCTGTTAAGATAGCTTCCTACTGTACACGAATTCACTGCTGTACAGAAGTTTGTAAGTCCTGAAGAACTCTTCAACTTCGTACGGGTTCGGCAGTTCTATTTATTACCTTCCCTAAAGAGCTCATACTTCCCGTTCCAGCGGAAGTTGCCTTTTAGCTTGTTGAAGTAGGTAACGAATGTAAAACAGTTTTTTATCCTTAAGGAATAAAATAGCTTGCAAAGTTCAGTGTATTTTATGTTGCAGGGTGTATGAATAAATATGCTGTGCACTTACAGTGTTCCTGTTACAGCTCACAGCAGTCTTCCTCCTAACGGGCTGTGCTGTTTCAGCTTGCAGAGCACAACAGCGCTTTTTGAACACCTAGCCAATCCGTCAGTTCATCTTCCGTTTCTGCACATGGAAGAGAACAAAACCTGACATATATTTGTGAAGACACTATTTACCCTGCAGCGCATGTTTGCTCATTGGCTTCATCTGAGCCACTGGAAACCTGTGCGTGCTGGGGAAGGCATTCCTCTCACTTCACTGAGCCACAGCCCCAAAACAAGGAAAGCCTCAAAGCAGAGGGAGAAAGGCATCTGCCAGTGCCATTGCAATCAACCGTTCCTCCACTGCCCTGAGGAAGCTCAAACACAGTGTCTGTCTGAAGCAGCACAGAGGCTGCTATTTCTTGCAGGATTTGTATGCAGCACTAACAGGATCAAGTAAGTTACAGCAAGGAGCTGGAAGGGCCTCTGCAAACTTGAAGAATCTGAACATCAGGGTAGTACGGTGATGAAACTCAGATGAAGAAGCTGGAATTCAGGCTGGAGATCAGCAAGTCACTTGGAGTTGTGGGATTAACAGGATAGAATCGCCTCTCAGACATTAACTCGTGTAAACCAGCAAAAAATGAACGTGGCACACGTCAGACAAGAATTAACTTGTCCCTGCACAGACATAGAATCATAGAATGGCATAGGCTGGAAGGGACCTTAGAGATCATCTAGTCCAACCTCCCTGTTTTGGGCAGGGACGCCACCTCTAGACTAAACCAGACAACACATGGGGACCGAGCAGGTCCTTGTTGCCAGCACCGTGCTCAAACCACTGAGCTAACTGGCTCAGACTGTGTGAATTAAGAGGCTTCTCAGTCTATACTTCCTATGATTAACAGCCTTACTATTTGTCAGCATGCAGGGACAATTTTGTTACACAAAACCACAAAGTGGTGAAAAACGCTCACTTTTGGTTTTGTTATACTTCTTACCGCTACGGGGATCTGCATGGTGCTTGGTTTTAAAGGTTTCTTGTGAGCTTCTGCACAACATGTTTGCACTCACTAAGCTTGGCTCCTTCATGAGTGTCTTCATTGGGTCATCTGTCCAACTTCTCCTTGCAGTTGATCATAATATTAACAATATCAACATTAATTAACACTAAATCTATAAAAAAGCTTAGTAACTAACGATGTTCAGACAGTACTTTGAATATTGCACCCTGTGTGAATCTGCGTATTTCTAAATGGTGGCTACAGCAAATGACAGCAAAGTGATTTGCCTTAGCAGAGGCATGTCCTGCAGTTCAGCCACCTTGACTTGGCAATCCTTTGCGCATATACTTAGTATTTTGGCACTGTCTTCCATCAAATCATTGGACTGGAGATAATACAGATTAGAAGTAGTACATCTGTACATACACCTAGTTGTGGAATGCTTAACTTCACTCTCAAATAAATTAGCACCCAATTCTAAAATATTATTGCTTGAAGTATATCCTCTCTAGAGAAACTGAATATACATAAGCACCTGTTTAACTGCAACACATTCTGTAAAGGGTAACTCAGACATTAAAATACCCCTTAGAACCTGTCCTCCTCCGAGGACCAGATTTTTCTCATGATATCAACATGGAAATTTTGCTGGATTCCACTTGCGCCTTTGCAGGTGACAATGCTTCAAAGCTTCCTAAGCATTGCTATTCTTCCATTCACTTTTTGGTCCTCAGATGATCTCTGCGTAACTTTTTCAATGTTTTTGTGTAACAGTTCAATGATCACATCCTACTTGTGAAAATTCCCCCCTAAACATCTAAAGAAGGTTCCGAATACACGTCCAGCAGGCTTTCCATTCTGAAATCATAGAATGGCCTAGGTTGGAAGGGACCTTAGAGATCCTTTTAATCCAACCTCCCTCTCATGGGCAGGGACGCCACCTCTCAACTAGACCAGGCAACGCATGGGGACCAAGCAGGAATCGAACCCGCAACTTCGCTGTTGTCATTGTTGTCAGCACCGCACTCAACCCACTGAGCTATTCAGCCCTCTCACCATCAGTACTGACAATCTCCTATCACATTTTGCCCCAGAGAGAACAGCATTCTTTGGAAGGAAGATTGATATTGCTACAATCTAGGTTGGGTCTTTTCTCATCTTTTGTACTTTAGCTACAAAGCAGGCTCCATGTTCATATCCTATTTAGAGAACACGCATATGTGTTTAAAACTAATCTCTGTCCACTTCTCTGTCGATGGTTTACAGGCAAATTCAGCTAACACGGACCTCTGTGAATAGACAGAGTATGAGATACTCAATGATATAATACTAGTCTCCAGTCCTGATCACATTGCTACCCATGTCATAACTTCCTTAGTCTTATACTTCCTAAGGACATCAGATTTAGAGTTTCATTAACACCTTAATTTCATTCAGCTACATAAAACTCACATTTTTGCTTCTGTTTTGCCAGCTTTTCAAAGCTACGCGGAGCACTCTTCTGCAGCATTTCCACCGATCAAAACATCATCTGTGAAGACTTTCTGTGCTATCAAATACGTGCTTCACTTCTTCAGTGAAAAAAGACAGATGCCAAACAAAGCCCAGAAGCCAGTTTGCAGAAACAACATTTCCTAATGAAAAAGTGTTTTCTGTTTCTTATAGTTACTAGCCAAACTCTGTTGATCCCAAATTTGTTTCCATGGTTGATGCATCCACCGTAAAATACATTTAAGAATGTCCTTGTTTAACTGGATATACACATATTTAGTCTGTTATCTGGAGTGAAAAGATAGGGAGGAAGTATTAAGGCTTTTGTCTGCAGTGACTGATACTTAATGACATCTCTCTTGGTTCCCTTGCTTGCTCTGTCATTCTGAGGCAAGTGGCCTTGCAGCATTTTTCGGGTGTTATCATAAAGAACAAATCAGGAGATCAGCCATTACTTCACTCTATTATCATAATCTCTGGCACATTAATTACTTTAAACAAAAAGGACTTGGAAAATTTCACCGATGTCTGCTCTTATCACAACAGCGACAGGTTTTGACTCAGATTTGTTCCCCTTTTAGCTAGCAGCAAACCAGAGCAGCCACCTTCCACAAACCAAGCTGAGCTTGCTCACAGCACCAGAAAACCTTCCTCCCTCACACAGTGGTTCCATTAGCATGATTAATTCGATTTAGCCTGACCCCTCAAAACAAGCTGTAGCTATTTGCCTCTGCTCAGAGGCGTAGCTCAAAAATGCACACGTGACCACAGGTATCACCTTGAGAAGTGGCAAAGGTCCAAGTGACTCGGAGACAAAGTCCCACACGCATGTGTACCATAACAATAGCTTCTTCGGAATCCTCCTCATCCTAGGTCTTTCACAGGCAAAGTTCCAAGTCAAAGAAATTTTAATTCGTTTGCAAATATTTCTGTATCTTGCCTTATCTTCTTGAAGCTCAGGTGTATTGGAAGAATGATGAGAATTTACTGTGATGTTTGAAGTACAGAAGTTGATAAAACCTTATAAATACAACAAGTTGCCATGGGCAACCGTATCAAATCCAGGTGTACTCTCCTTAGGAGAAACTGAGAAACATTCTTATGTTTGTCAGAAAAATTTCTAACCTCATTTCCTTAACACTAACAATGAGGGGCACCCCAAATGTACAGAAAGACAGATTCATATCAATGCATAAGCACTGCGCTCATTAGTTTTCATTCAGAAAGATAATGAAGTAGGAAAAAAACATGTGGTTCAGGATTTACAACCCTAAGAGACCAGTAAATAAAAGCAACATATTAGCCCAATATTATTGAATCCTGCCATTTAAAGTCTCTTCTGGTGGACTTAACAGGCAACATAAATCAGTTTTAGAAGGGATGTTGGAATGAGTAGCATCTAAATCAGGAGCACACGTAGTCAAGTAGGCTGACAGAAATCTACCTTTTAACTTGATGGCAGTAATGCCTGTAAAATTTGTAGAGATTTATGCCAGGACTCAAGGAATATAATATTCCTCTTGAATTAACTAATTTTTGCAATCAGTGTACTGTGAGTGATACACTGCTGCCAGGAAAGATTTGTGGCCTGCCTGAAGCACCGATTACCTTACATTTTCTACAATAAAAGTGTCCAGCAACGTGAATGATAGCAGCAAATTTTACACATCACTAACGATGGAAACGAATGTCCTTTCCATTATGTCTAGAAACAAATTTTGTAAATAACATAAAGTATAGAAACGGAATCATGGGGATTTGTGCAGGAAAACTTCACTTAGGGTCTTTAAATTTGCTTTTTTTCTTCCAATGATACATCTCATTACAACAGATTTTTCAACCTTAGATCAGACTAGAAAACAGTATCTTTGGGAGAGGATAATTCTGTTCAAATAAAGGGTGAGCCATGACAGTATAAGCTAAAACCAGCCTACTGTGAACTAAAAATTCTGTCTAAACAGCTAATCAGGTCTCACTCTTGGCATGTACCACGGAAAGTCTTTTGCATTTCCTAGGATCAGTCTTGTGTTCCAGATCCTTGTTGAGTTGCAGTTGTTAATGGTGGGATACTCCCATGTGATCCTGTCTCGTATATTTTAATCACAGTGCTGAAAAATCATAGATTCCCAGAACAATCAATGGCTTCTCTCCTGCCAGGTTCAACCGATCAAGCTGTTTGAATAACTGTCTAAAGCACTGATGTCATAGGCACATTAGCAACATTTTTTTCTAACTAAGCAAAAATTGCAGGTATTTGAGTGAAACGACAGTTAATAAACCCATTTTTTCTCACGTAAAAAGTAATTTTAAAAAAATTTTGTCCCTAAAATAAGGAGATGATTGAATCCAAAATGTAGGTCAGACTTAACATGGAAATAATCACCACTGAGGCAGGGAGAATGAGCTCAGTTTATTTTGAGTAATTGAGAATTATCTCTGGAGTGTACCCAAGAGAAGTCTTTGAATATACTTCTGAGAATCAACAGGCCTTAAGGGAATACACGAGAAGTGCCCAGCGGTCCCAAGAAGAAATTTTCAGGGGCTAACACACATAAACACACGGCCACTGGGAACCTTATTTCACAAAGTGGGTGATTCCACAAGTCAATTTTGTGTGTGTTTATTAGCAGTGACATGGTTTAACTTTTTGACAATCAAAATTTTTATTGACACAGAGCACTTCTTATTCATTTTGTCTTTCTTCTAAACAGCAAATGTAGCATAGGTTGGATTTTTAGCCTGATTAGTGTCATCAAACATCCAAGATGTTAATGCACGAGCTGGAATACTATAGCCCACTACACAGCCCACTGCACTACATGAATCCTGTCTTGCTCTTTTCAGTATTTCTGTCTTTTGTAGCACAGCTCTTGCCTCAGCTGCTTTTAAATTGATCCAGGATATCCCAAGCAAGACACAAAGCTGTACATGAGCATCTGACATGAGAAGACAGTGGAACCACAGCTGTGGTACCTCACTTGTAGGCAATATTCCACTCCCTCCCCCGCTACTGAAGTACACTAGCTAACTTAAGAGTTGCACAAATAACTTTTTTTTCTTCCTCTGTTTTCAGTATAAATATAATGTTCACCACAGTGCACCAATGCAAATTTTATCATCTCGACATTTGCCCTGTGTCCTCCTACTCAGCACGTTCCATGCTACAGCAGTCAGGGAAGTCCTCTGGGATAATTTCTCTAGGAAAACCTGGACTGGGCAGGGGTACATCGTGGGAATCAGAAGGGGATCCAGCCTCACATCTCACTTCCATGCCCCTTCAGTTGTCTTTGGAGCATGTCAAGCAGCTTAGAGAGAGAAGCTGGCATCTGAGTGAGGTGAAAGCTCCTTTCCCTGGACTATGTTACTCGAAGTAGTTTCATAAGCCACTCTGACAAAAGAAACAATGATCAGAAAATCCGCACATTAGATCTAGGTTCCAATTACTGTAAGATGAGGTGAAAATGAAAGGAAAGCCTACATCTGATTTTAACTGGATATGCTGTCTAGCTGGCATAAGCTAGGAATGATGGAGTGGCATTGATGGCCTTTTCAAAAGGGGAAGATTGGAAGACTCAGGGCTTAATTTAATGAGACCCTAACCTCAGTCTCAGCTAAACCTTCCTTACAGAAAAAATGATATAAATACCTCAGAAAATATCTTAGATTCCTTTGCGGTCCTAATGGAACTACTTACAGACAAAAAAAATGAAATAAAATCACAGAACCAAACTACAAGTATCATAAAAAAAAATCTCTCAGGTGCTCAGTGAGTAGCTGTTCTTATTGAGATCAATTAAAAGGACAGTGTAGAGCCAACTGACATCCTGCAACCATGCTAGAAAGCAGTTAATGGTTTGTTAAGTAGTTCTCCTATTGTTGCTGTTACCCGATTTAACCTTCCTTAAATGTTAAAAAAGAAAGAAAGAGGGAAAAAAAAAAAAGGCAGAAAACACCTCTTCAGCGAGGTGCTATAAAAGTTTTATTCATTGTGACAACTTGACACTATGGAGACTCTAAGGAGTGAAAATGTGGCAGAAAATGTGGCCTAACAGGCCATCACATGCTTTAAGCAGCACAGGAGGAAAACCCTCTAATTGACAACATCAAAGGTTTTACAGGAAAATCATAAAGAATTGAAGTTGATTGAACGCCCAGTTCTATCCAGGAGAGAAGTTCAATAGAAATACTTATGGAAATCAGTGTTGTGCAGAAAGACAATATTTTCATCTTTATTGGAACAATCAGGTTCTTTGCGCTGATACTGGTAGAAGACAAAAGATGAGATCTTCAGCTCCCCTGAATGTTCTGGAGTCACTCATGATGAAGCTGATTTTGTAGCAATTTACAGCTACTTTAAACTAATACGAGTTACAGGCAGTGAAGAACCACAAACAAAAACTGTACATATACTGCACTGGAGACTGTGGGGAACTCTGTTCTGACTCACTTTTAAAATTACTTGTTATTTTCTACACCCAGATAGCTACAGACCATAGCCAGCCTAGGGAAATAAAGTAACATCCCAAAGGGGCTAGTAACACCTCTCTCTTTTCTGATGCCCCTGAACATGCCAACTCAGCGGTTAGACCTGTGGTTTTACATGTCTCAAAGCAGAATTGCACAATTCTCCACTCCTACATCAAGAACTGTTCTTGCCTGTTCGGTGTGACTGAGTTCAGGCACCTCTTTTCCCCATTTAATGATGGTGACAGTGGATCAGAATGAAGCTCCAACTAGCCTAGTACCCTCTCCGCTGCACAGGCCAGTGGCAGATATCTTGAGAACAGTACAAAAACAAGGCAAGGGTGCAGTGACCCTTCGCTACAGCTCTCCTTTGCCTTCATTGGCAACACAAGCGTTTTATGTGCCAAAGCTGGCGAGCATCTATTCCATTTCCCTCCAACTGAGCCCAAACACGTCACAGCTCTGCCAGCACCCTGCAAGGCAGGGAGAGCAGGGGATGACTTCCAGCTTCAACACTTGGATCTGCGTCTGGAGCAGACGGGCTGTGAGCTGGAGGGGAGATTGAGGCACAGCTAAACCAAACAATGCCATGCAAATCCAGGAATGGCCTGCCCAAGGCTTCACAGAGAAGGTGCAAGGCTGGTATCGTTCATATGGCAATGGCTCTGATGCCTAATAACGCGGATCAGACTTGCTGTCACGCACTTCTCCAACTGTTACGCTGTGCTTTGCTAGTTCCCACTCATTACTTCAGAAGCGGCAGAAGATTGCTAAGAATACAAAATACATAACCAACAGTTTTGCATATGTAGGTCTTATCAGTATATACTGATTTAAGCGATTTTTATTTTCAGGGAAAACAATGTTGCTGCAAGGATACAACTGCTACCAGAAACGCAGTGAAGATTTAAGAGCTTTATGGCACAGTAGTGAGTCCCCAGGCACACACAGTTCTGGAAACGAGTGGGGACGAGCTTTCAAAGAGAGGAATCTCAGAAAAGCAGAATAAGGAAGTTGTAGGAGCCTACAACACACTTAGGGAGAAGACAGGAAAGTGATAAAACACGGACACTGTGTAGACCACAGGGCCTTAGTTATTTTGTATTAACCTAAGTACCTTTCCAAGGCTTTAAGACTGAAGATTCTGGAGGCAGTTACATACTGTAAAGCCGTGGTGATTTAATAACAAGTCTCCTGGGTACTAGGTCATTCTCACTCCTATAATAACCAGCAAACCAGTACAAGTGTGTCTGTGTATTTAATTCAATCCCTATTTCACAACCTTGCACTCTTCTATAGTCCTATTAGCTAACGTAATCTGGAGATGGAGGCTACCTCCAACATCGATTTCTGGTTGATGATAGAGGTAGCGAGCATTTTCTGGGTGTAAAACTTATTTCTGCCTTGAGAAGCACTCTCTCTTTTCACAGAGCATCTGGACACAAAGCTGTAGGATGATCCTAAGCAGAAAAAAACTGTGGCCAAGACTTGATTGCATGCTTCAGAATATTGGTGTTATTCCAGACTGCATCACAAGACAGTGACCCAGTGTCTCATAGATCAGGTAAGTGACAATCTTGTACAAGTGCCACATCCTTGTTTTCCATCTTTAGCCATACTGGCAACTAAACCATCTGACTGATTTTTACTTCTCTGCAACTATAAATGGCTCTCAAACACTTTGAGAATTCCACAGCCTACTCTTCTGTGGAGGAATTAATGGATTGAATAAGCTTTTTGTGCAAAACAACCAAATTATCTCAAAAGGCTGGGCTCCCTGAAAAAAGTCAGTGAAATTAAAGTTCTTACCACCTCCTATTTGCCCTCTTCATAAGGAAGGAGAATAAAAGCATTATTGTATAGCACCTGTCACTAGTCAATAGAGAATGTACTTGAAATTCATACTTGCTAAGCAAAAAGAAAATTATCATATACAGAAAACAAGAGAAGAAAGTTGCAAGTAATTTCAAATATCATTTACTGGACTTTTTCACCATTTACTTTAAAGTACTTTCCTATCAGAAATGGAGGGGGGGGATTATTCAGCGGATTATAACAGCGGGTGTTGGTTGGGTCTGGAAGAGTGAAGAACCATCCAGGGTAGAAGCAGA